>NW_019384594.1:455770-505905 GCF_000671375.1 Centruroides sculpturatus | reverse complement strand
CAGAGGGCCTTTTAAACAATAGGTAGTCTGTTAGCGTTGGTCAGTAGTAGTCCAAATTCAATACGAACGTTTGTTTCTTGAAAATTTGAACACGATTTAAATACAGTATTTATTTTTAATATTACCGATATGTCATCGAAAAGAAAACGTGTTGTATTATCATTAAAAGACAAATTAAAGTATTTGTTTCGATTATCCGGATTTTTTCTTATCCGGACTACCTTCATCCCCAATTAGTCCGGATAATCGAGGTTCTACTGTATATATTTTAAAGTCTATCGTCAAAAGTATAATAAATTATAAATACTTTTGTATATTTCTAATTTTATTATCTTTTACTTTTTCAGATGGTCTTCAATTTCCTCCATTTTTAAAGAAAACTGAAACATTATACGTTTTTATCAAAGAAATTTGTCGGTAAAATACATTTGATAATTAATATTTAATAAATTTTATTATCGTCGAATATTATAAAATGGTTTATGATTATTTTAGATCATTATATTTTGAGTACGAGAAAGATTTTTTCATCCGTAAACTACCAGTTTACAGATTTATAATACCCGATCGACTATATAGTGCTGCTACAATCAATGAAGATAATAAATGTTTTTGTTCTGTCCTCAAATCCTGCGATGTCGGAGGAATTACTCCAGTTGGTCCTTGTTATATGGGTGACTACAATTTCATTTTTATTATTTTTCAGTTTTATCGTAATGATAAAAGTTTAATATGACATTATACAAACGGTATAATAAATCATATTATACAAAGATAAATATTCAACAATAAACAATTTATATACCAGTTGTGAGTTTATTAAATAAAAGAACTTGCAATGACTATAAACGGCTTACACTATCAATTCCTGTCATCAAACCCATTTATTAGAATAAATGCATTCTTGCTGCCAGTAGTAGTCATTTAATATTGTTCTCTTTATGAATTCTTTCTAACGATGACTTTTTAACTACGTTTTTCCATTCTTCTACTCACCAATGTATATTTTTTTATTTTTGTCTATCTTGTGGACGCTAAGAGGTCCCTTTTTTCATATCTCTCATGGATTTGGTCAGGCCCTTAATGGGGTCAACGTATGATAAAAGACGGGGCCCGACATATCAGAGACGGTTTGCCCATGAAAAATTCGTTGCTCGCTCGGATTCAACCATGATTATACCAGAGTAGTAAGCTGATGTCTTAATTTTCTGAAAGTTAAATAAAGGAAACGTTCTCCTTGTGGTGCGATAGTAAAACAAGGATAACCCTGATTCTCGAATAGGGGAAATGGTGACTATCTAATGAAAAGAAATGTCAGCTGAGGTGATTTAGTATCGTTGGTCCGTTTAGCCTCACGTTGGCTGTTGTCTGCCGTCGAGAGCACGCACCGGGTTTTAGGAAAAAGATCGAAATCTTCTTGACTTCTTAATTGATGTGGCAGTTGTCGAAAATGATCGAGCGGTCTAAGGTGGTGATTTTAGGTACCAGTCTATTCGGAGGTGGGTTCGAATTCCATCCCTACCAACGCGATTTTTTGCGCATTCTTAACACTCAAAGCTTTCTTTTTACCCTCCACCTTATTTGTACTAAAATGTTAACGCTTTTTACGGTCATACATAACAAATGCTGATGCAAAGTGTGCAGAAACAGTTTGTCTGCAAACATTTCTTTTATTTCAGTTTCCACCGTAACGTGCAAAACTTACATTCGCTTCAGAAATCTTTCCGATAACCTTAGATCTCTAAGCGCGATTAGAATGTAGTGTCGATGCACGTATCGATTGCAATAAACGCACTGTGCAAACGTAACAATGTCATCGTTCTTCGTTCGTTCATTTTTGTACGAATCGACAAAAAGCGACGAAATGATTTGCATACATCGACGCAAAACTAGACGTAAAAGAACGCATTAACTGGCAGGGGTGGGATCCGAACCCACGCCTCGGAAGAGACTGGTACCTTAAACCAGCGTCTTAGACCGCTCGGCCACCCTACCGACTGTTTTAGTCATTACCAAAATTTTAACTGTTCATGTTGACTGACACTTCGAGAAAACAAGGGATACAGTTCTCCTATAGTAGCCGCGCCTTTGCCACAGAAATTGACTACGAGTAATTAATTCCCTGCGACTATATGGCCTCCGCTTTGTTTCGTGCTACTCTGTAAACTAATACTTCTACTCGCAGGAGGCCGATTGCGTTCGCAAACACCACCCGAAAAAAGATGGGGTTTCCATCAGAAACACGCCATCAATCTTTGTAAATCGTTATTTTCTAGGTTTTCAATTTCGTAATTCGATTTTTCAACGGATGCCCAGCCAAACTGAAAGTTGTCTGGTCTTGTGAGACCATATGTACCGTCTAGTAAACACGCACAAAAAAAAAAAACAACCGAAACACATATTAGGAGTTCGCAGAATGTGAAAAAACTTTTAGTGGAAAATCGCTTGAATTTTAGCGCGGATAAACGTTGTAGTCACGTGTAAAATTTGGCTCAAAACCTAAGCAAGAAACGACGAAAGCTTTCATTGAAAACAAAACGTTCGCATCAGTATTCACTCTTATCTGGTGTGTGGAATTTATCTCAAAGAAAGTCGCTATTGGAATTGAAGTCAGGAGAAGACGAACGATTAGTTGACTGCTCTAGTCGCTGCAAGCGAAAAAAAAGTCCGACAGTTATAGATGAAAGGTTATATCAGTGCACAACGCAGTATTTGGCTATTACACGAGTCTGTTTAAAGAACGAAACCGGAACACACTTACAACGAGTCGGTAGGGTGGCCGAGAGGTCTAAGGCGCTGGTTTCAGGTACCAGTCTCTTCGGAGTCGTGGGTTCGAATCCCACCCCTGCCACTTTCACACCGTTAAATGCTTTTTCGTTGAAGTTTTGGGAGTTCTTTGATCTCGACTTTGGAAACGCCTAGGTTTATTTTAGCCTAAGTCTTTCGTTTTCTCTTTTAAAATCAAATTTCTTTTTTATATGAACACTTTAGTAACGAACGTTATAGAAGCAAAATTAAAATATTAGCTTGGTGGGTGTAAGCTGGTAAAGAAAATAGTTTAGTTTAAGCAAAATCTGAAACTACCAAACGAGACTGTCATCTGAGGTATTGTAAAAGAGAAAATCTGAGAGAAGTTAATGACAATTCCCACTGATACAAAAGGTGAAGAAGATGGACTATTGCAAACAGTAACATACAGAGTTCTAAAGATAGAATGTTAAGAATAGTTCAGGTAAACGTTTAAAGATCTATTAGTGGTACCGCAGTGTGTAAAACAACAAAGTAGATACAGAAAAATTTCAATTGTAAGCATAAAAAATCTAATAAGGAATGAAACAAATAAAGAGTTGCAAGATGGATGGTATAACGCTAATAATGGACGACATACATTTTGGCTCCTGCTAAGTATTGAAGAACGAATAAAAGATTTATGATGGCTTTCAATTGACTTTATAAGCAGAAATTTATATTCTGGACATTGCAACAGTAATGAGTACCTGAAAAGAATTGGCAGAAAACAGACTGCAGCTTGCGACTGCGATGAAGAGCAGAATTTAAAAAATCGTTAAATATGAAGTGAAATGGCTTCAATGAATTATTATTATATTTTTAGATGTCCCGATTGTAGCTTCTGCACCTCATTTCTATCAGGGGGATTCTAGTCTTTTGAAAGAAGTAAGGGGTCTTCGGCCAAATAAAGATCAGCATGAAAGTTTTTTTGATATCGATCCAGTAAGTAATTTAAGTTCAGTATATTAATAACAATTAATTTTATTTATGAAGTTTTTGCATGCTTGAAGTATTTTAAAATTGTTTGAATTTATTTGTGATGAAATGCTTAATTACTACGAAATTTCTACTGTTTATTATCTAATTAATGAAATGAATTATATTAATAGGTGACTGGAACAGTAGTTAAAGGAGTGCGTAAATTGCAAATTAATGCTGATGTTAGGAAATCGGAAAATTTAGAGTAAGTAATTTTAAGTTAAATATATTGTAGAATACTATCATATTTATAATATATTCTTTCAGATTGCTGGCATCCATTTCTGATATGGTTTTACCAGTATTTTGGATCAGCCAGGTAAAATTGTTTATATATAATATTTAATATATTGTATTCATAGAAGCTTGTGCAATTTACATGGTACTGTATAAGTTATAATATATTGAATATCCATTAGGAATAAGTAAAACTCACTACCTAATAACAAATTATAGATATACTGTACTTCAATATATTCTAATTAAATATTTATATGCATTTAAAGCATTACTGGATCTAAACTTCCTAAACTATAAGTTTAATTTAGTCAATTATCTATATATATAAATGAGAATGTTTATTTGTTTGTTCGCTATACACTCCTAGGTCGTTTGACCAATTGCTATGAAACTCGGCAATTACGTTCAAATACTTCTAACTTGGATAATGTCGTAGATTACACCCCAAATTATCAATTGGATTGTTATATATCGATTAATTTCTGTCTACATTCGATTGTTGACTTTACACGTAGTGTCATCTATTAGAAAAAATTTAACAAAATAATTAACTAAATATAATTCTTACAAAAAAGGATATAATTTTATAAAAATATACACCGAATTACTGCGACAATGATATAGAGCGAATTAAGGAGCCATTACGCCATTGCTGTCATAGCACTTGCGTGGAGTGTAGTAGTGTTTTACCCCTGCACATCATACTTTTCCTGTTAGCAATAAGGCCAATACAATCGGAAGTTCATATATAATTAATCTTATCCTCTTTCTCTTACGATTTCTATGTTTGGTCTTGATTTTCATCTATTTAATTTCGTTCTCGGGATTAAGGAAGGACAGAGACAGGAGGACGACAGTGGGAATTTATAGCTCTACAATTTTTTCAAATTGCAGCCCAATAGGTACCCTCCAGTAACCGAATGAATAAAACCACCGAACACAGGTAGTCGGTCCTGGGTTTGTACATTTCCAACGGACTGGCTATGTGGAGTTTTCTGGGTTTTCTTCGCGTTATAACACCTAAATAGGGGCCAGTTTCCCACAAAAGTTCTCCTGAGATGCATCCTCCTCGGATGATCGCTCACGTATCGCGTTGCGGTAATCAAATAAACCAAACTAATTCTAAATTTCTCTATAAACTCTATTTACGAGGACTTCCCATGTAGTTTACAGGCATTCTGATAAAGTTCTTAAAATGGGTTTTACCACATAATTTTTGAAATTTACGATTAATAACGCCGGGTGTAACAATTACTGCGAGGGATACTTTATAGACCCGCAAATTTAATATTACGAAAGTTATTAATATACTAGGGACACACCATTGTTCTGCTGAGCCGCTCAATTTTACTTTTCGTGCGATTTTTTTACTAGAAAATTCCATATTCCCGTCTCGCGTGACCGTGTCTCAACCGTCCATTCCGGAACTTCGGGATATCGCCGCTCCAGATATTGGACAAGAGACGAGGCGCTGTCGTCCGGAGTTAGGACGACCACCCGTTTAACGCCGGGTACTATTGTACTATTCTGTTGACTGCCTTAACAGAAAACATCCGTAAAAATAAAGGAAACGAGACGACGAATGAACTCCAATTATTCTACTTAATTAAGATTCAGGCGGATATTAATGTATATACGTATGTAATATATAAACTATAACAGGGAATAACAAATTTAAAGTGGACTATTTATTAATTTTCATTTTGCTTTAACAATTCAATTGGAAAATTAACAATGAAAAGATCCGATTCCTCTGAAGGAAACCGGTCGATTCTTATTGAAAACCACCGCCACTAATTGTGATATTTCGTTTATCAAAGTTAAAAAGTATTTAAATCTAGAAAGATCGTAGTCTAAACTTACTTTTACAATCGCTGCAAATGAAGCAAAACTCAAGAAAGCACTCGCAATAAATAATCACACGAGTTAACAATAGAATCCTCTCTCAACAACAGGAAAATTTTATTGTTGCGTAGAGACTCAATTTAATGTTAAAAATTTGGATTTTAGATGAATTTCTTTATCTCTGTCTGTAAAGAGTGGGATTTGGACTGATACTTGCACGGGTTTGTTTCGAGCTTTTTACAGACACGAGCCATAACCAATTCACATAGAGTTGGGATACGCTCGAACACTATCTAAAATAAGGATACAGTAATAAGTCCTGCTAACGAGAATGGCCTTTTCGATCTATTAACAATCTGTGACATGTCACTTTAAGCAAAAATTAAAAAAAACTAATAAGCAGACTTAAAATCTAATATATAATCGAGACGGGTTGATAATAATAATAATAATCAGCGCAGAGCCCAAACGGTTAGGAGTTGAAAGTTGAAATTTGGTACACAGATAGGGTACGTCACGAAAACGCACACTAAAAAGGGATTTTTCGAAATTCCCCCCCACGGGGGAGAGGGGCAGGATTAAGGATTAACACTTCCATCAACGATGGAAGTGTCAAGTAACAATGGAATTGTTAAGAGAAAGCGACGCGCGAGACGCGGATGCATTTTTTTCGTTTTTGCGGGAATCGAACATATTTTTAGACCCGTCTAAAAATTCTCTAATTAGTCTGGAAACGGGGAGACCCAATTCTTGCATTCTGTGAAAACGGGTAAGGTTGACTGTAACNTTAAGTAACAATGGAAGTGTCAACAATGGAAATGCTACGTAACAATGGAATTGTTAAGAGAAAGCGACGTGCAAGACGCAGATGCAGTTTTTTTCGTTTTTGCGGGAAATCGAACATATTTTTAGACCCATCTAAAAATTCTCTAATTAGTCTGGAAACAAGGGGACCCAATTCTTGCATTCTGTGAAAACGGGTAAGGTTGACTGTAACGTAATAATCTTTATCTTAGTTATCGTTACTTTTGCCCGAGCAACGCCGGGCCCACCTGCTAGTTAATAAATACAAATGTATTCTGACAGTTTATGGGTTAATTGTGTTTTTCTTCCTTAGGAATATGAATTGAGTAATGAAGATATAGATTATCTTTATTGGAAAATAGTTTTCCCATTGTCAATTGCCCCTGTTGTATCGTTGTCTGCATTAATATTGGGATGTACATCATTCTTCTTATCAATTATCTCTTGGTGTTTCCTGAAGAATGTAAGTTATTTCGTGAGTATATTTCGTTTTATACAATTTAATATTATGTTAAATTATCTGAAAACTAAATATTATTTGGAAATAAAGTGTGAAATTTATATGAAATATTTTGAGAATATCATTTGAAATGATTTTTGTTATATTTATTTTATGATCATTTTGATTTATTGTTTTATATTTGGTTATCTTAGTGAATTATATCAAATAGTAAATTGTTTTATTATTTAATTTTTTCAAATTCATCTCTCTGAAAACATTAAAAGAACCTTTATAACAGGCTCAATCACAAACAGGATTATGTTGCTTTGAAGCCCGAGGCACAATTTTCTTATAAGGCCCTTTATGTAAAAGTGTTTCATTTTTTTTTTACTTGAAAAAGTCTATAAAATTCATTAATAATAAAGAGTGGTTTTATAAAGCTTTTCAAACGTTCACTAAATTTTTAGAGGCATTATCTGTTTGCTATGTAATTTTTGAGGTTCCTCGAGGCGAAAAGGCCCAGGCACGTGCTTAATGCGCCTATTGGGTAATCCGCTACTGCATATTCACGAATTTAGCCTTTCCCGCGATGGTCGGGCCCGAGTAGCGTGGGATGGATGCTGATATATATAGGCTAACCATTCTTGAAAGTTTTAGAGAATTCTACCCGAATTAGAATCTGAATTTCTAGAACGGTGGTTTAACAACTCGGACAATTTAATGAAGATTTTACTTGTTATTACAATTTTTTTTAAAAACCCTTATAAAAAATTGTTGATCCTGTGACACGATGAACGCAGGAACATCTGCAAACACGACAAAGAGGAAGTGGATCGAACGACAGAACGCACAGACCGGCCGAACGGCTCGTCGGGACCCGTTCGCCACGGTACGTGGCATCCGAAGTCGCCTGTCACCGTGAATAAGTGCATCTGTGTCCACCGAAATTATTAACAGCTGGTTGCATGAAGACTGGCTACACGCACGGCAACCAGCAACAGAGATGCCACCATTAATTTATTTGCTCGACACGCTGCACACATTGCGTGGTGTCGTCGTCATCATCGCAACTGAACTACTAAATGGCATCGGGTATTGTTTACGGATGAACCCCGCTTCTGTCTGTGGAGGAATGACTGGTGTGGCGGTACCAGCCCTTTTCGCCTGGCTTCAAACCGACCAAACACCGGACATCATGATTGGGGAGACATTATGTTCGATCAGCGGACAGCCCTGGTGCACCTTTCCGGTACTCTGACAGCGGATTAAGACTAATATGTCACACGAATTGTGAGGCCTGTGGTTCGGCCACTGGTGCTGGCCGCACCCGACACTGTTTTCCAGCAAGACAATGCCCGACCTCACGTCGCATGGTGAACTCTGATCAGCTCAAATGAAATTCATATTTTTCCCTGGCCAGATCGCTCTCCCATCGAACTCCTGTGGGACTTCATCCGAGGTCACCGGAGACCACCGCTAAATATCGTAGATGACATCCACATCAGTTGACGCAGCTTGGCAAGGGACACCTCAGGTAACCATTAATCGCTTCATGATAGTATGCCTCGCCGTATATCGGCCTGCTCGTCGGGGTCACGTTCGTTAATGAATAAACAGGTGTCTGTTCTGTCAGGTGTTTGTTCTTTTAATCATTTGCATATCTGTCACACCTCTACAGGCCCTGCAATGTGCATATGGCTACAAGCATTTTTTCGTGGTGTTGCAATTTCACTTTTGAAGAGTGTAGAAGAAATGTATCGTGTAAATCTCACTTTATGTTTGCTGTTATTAAACCAAGCAAAATTATTAAATATATGTATTTATATTTATACTTATAAAATTTTTCTAAATTTAAATAAATTATATTTATCTTTACATTTATTAAAAAGACAATTTTATCTTTCAGCAAAGTATCCGGATGAAAATTGCCAAAAGAAGTCTAATTAAAAGAAATAGTCAAACAGGAAATGAATTAAAGAAATTTTAAAAATTTCTTACATTTCTTTTTGCTTCAATTTACAATTATAAATGATAAACAAAATTGATAATTCAAACTGTTCAAACCTGTAAATAACAAAACTCCCAATAGAAATTTCTATTTAATAAAACATTGAATAAAATAATTTTTTACTTAACGAAATAATTAAAAATATCGGTAAATTTTCATTTATAAAGTAAATAAATATGATAAGAAATTGTCACAATCAGAAGATAATGTATTGATATTTGTTGACATTCTTCAATAAAGAAAGAAATATAAATTGTATGTCTCAAAAGTCGATATCTACGTTATATCATCCCTGCAAGCTTATATATATTTCCTGAAATTTATAATATTACATACAGGATGTCCCAAAAGTTTCCATACATACAAATGTGAAATGTAACTTTATTCACAAAACATTAAAATGTCAGCATTAAGATTTGTGTCAGTGGATTGAAAGAGTAAAGCAACGGAACACACGAGTGATCTGCCAATTGTTACTTTTGTTTTGACTAAAATAAACGTAGAAAACATTTACTTTTATTCACTTTTCTTCTAAAAATTATAGCCTAATAAATGTTTATCAATCTACTAATTTTTTTTAAAAAAAAAAATGCACGAAAAATTTCATGAACGTATAATATCAGAAAGACTTTAAACAATTTTCAATAACTCATTTATTTTCATTTTTCAATATAATTTCACTTAGAAAATAACAAACGAAATTATTTACAAGAAACACTAAATCTTATTTCTGTAAAATAAACAAAAGAGAAAACATTCTTTTAAGCTTAGTTCACATAGAGAGAGAGAGAGAGAGAATCGCGAATTGGTTTTCTTTAATATCAACATCAATTCTCTCTTATCAGCCGCCATCTTGTTCTGACATTTACTGTTCATTTCGTTGTTCTCGTTTCGCGACACTGCAGGAGAGAATCGAATATCCATGTGAACTAAGCTTAATAGATATAAAGTAGTTTCCTTTGAGTAGAAAAGTAACATTATTTTTATAAAAATGTTGTGTTAAGAAATATATATATAGTGTTTGATGCTTTTTTTTTCTATATCTATATATCCGTGCAATACATAAACTTTGTAATTAGTAAATTGACAATAAATTAAATTAAAATCTGCATAGGCCTTCTTTGTTTTCATAACAAAAACAAAGTATTTATAATCAAAAGACACGGCTTGTGAATGTCTTACAAATTGGAGAAATTCACGATTTGTGTGATAACTACAAGCTGTAATTACTAGTATACAGCTTGTAGTATATATTAATAATACTATGCACACATAGGCCTATACATAAACATATAAAGTACGGTATTGGATTAAATCCGTTATTTTCTCAGGATTAAAGATTGAAGTATTATTTAAATTTAATTTTAGTTTTTCTATTAAGTGTTTGATTTATTTCCATTTGACAAAATCTTCCACTTCATTTAAATCTGTAGTTACGTTTCTCAAATTTATTATAGTCTACTGTCCATTTATTAATATATAAGATATTCAAGAAATTTGTTTGAATTCTCAATATTTTACTTTATATTGGAGAAACATTTATAAAAAGAATATCTTTATCCTTCTTGTACAGTATTTGATTGAACTTGCTCTTGTCCATCACTCGATGCGGCTTCTTGTTCGTCCGTTTCTTCTTTCTTTGTCTTTTTAAATTTGGGCATGGTTAAAATTTTACTAAGTTTACCTTTCAAAGCACTTTTCTCCTTTTTCTCTGAAGACTTAGTAGATTTAATGGACTTAGTATCGATTGGATGCACCTTCGTTGAAGTTGTGGCCGTTCTGCTTACTTCTTCTTTCTGTGAAGGAAATTTAACATTTCTTTCATGAAGTGTAATGATATCATTCAGTTAAAATGTAATGATAAATTAATTTATAATTCAATAATTCGAAAAATAGACTTTACCTTGTTTAATGGGAAGTTAAAAGCTCTACTTAGCCTTAGTAATCCTAAACACGTAACACCAATACCAACTGCTCTTGCAGAATAGATTGGTCCCATTAGTCCCAAATATACCACCCATTCGAGACCGGTACCCATTATACCGGCTGTCTAATAAATAAATAATTTTTAAGCTGTTTCACATTGGGTTGCTTTGCACATCTCAGTTAAAATTTATACATTGGTTTTAACAAATAATAAATAAATAATTATTTGTAGCATATAGATATAAATGAAATATGCAATCAATTAGCAAATACAGTAGAGCGTCGATTATCCGAAAGTCAACTATCCAAAACGTCAATTATCCGAAAAAATTTCAGTCGGCAAATTTACATTTTCGCCAGTGCTGTGGCNATTTTTATAAATTAAAAAAAAAATTAGAAAAAGTTCATTTATAATAATTTTTAATTAATTAATTATACTTTTTATTTCAATAATAGTCTAATTGTTGTGGAGGATTAAGCGTTGTGTCAAGTTTTAAAAAGTAAGCCCAATCTATATTTATATGGAGTGAAGACCGAACTGTTTTACTTATTAACAGTAATGTGTTGAAGAAATGCAAATCAGAATGCCAATATTAATGGCGTGTAAAATATTCTTTTATAATTTTTTTCTCTTGAATGAAGTTAGATAGATAACCGGCATAACTCCTTTGTTAACAGGAAAAGTATGATGTACAGGGGCAAGACACTATTAAAATTGAGAGCATTGTGACGAGAAATTGCAGCCCGGTACGTCACAATAAATAATTGCTCGTTCTAAAATATATTTACTGTATTATCTTAATATATATACTTTATTTTAACATAGATAACTATGTTTAATCGAAGAGTTAAGAAAGTATGATAAATAAAGTAGCATGTTTTCTTTTACTTTTTAAGTCATAACAATTGTATACGTATTATGATTTTTTTATATTTAACATGCAAATATACTTACAACATTAATCCAGACAATTGGCATCACCATATTTTTCATTTTAGAAAGAATTCTGTTTAATAAAATGCAAGATTTAAGTTATCTTTCGTGTGCTCAAACTAAAAATATCTAAAAAATATAATAATTTACTTGAATCTTTTATCGACTCTGACATTCATATTGATTTGAAGACCAATTTGGACTTGAAGAGGCATAGCTAACATCTGAAATAAAGTTTGAAATTTTACATAAATTTAATAAAAATAACGAAAATTGTTAATTTAAACACAGTAGTTAAATATAAAAGAAAGAAAACTATGTTATCCCTCATGCAACAAAAACTTACAGTGTTTATATGAAAATAAGTCTGGTGTTTGTCAGCATCCGGTGTTAAACCTTTGACCAATTCACGAAAAATAGAATCCGCTCCATAAAAATGTGGCTTGGAAACACTTATCGGTAATCCTAAAACAATAAGAATATAAATGTATAAGAATAAAACGTTTTATTAAGAATAGTTCTTTTATAAAAGCTATTAATATCTTCTTCGTTTCTGTTTTTGATACTTTTTATTATACCGTTCAAGCTGTGACATCGGATATACTTAATAGGGTCTAGCAGGAGTTCGACTAAAGTAATTTTACTCAGGTAAATAATTAGTTAGGGTAACTGTACCATATTACTCCTACCCTATTGTAAACTCCCTTGAACAATGCATGGACAACAACCGACCAACCATCGGATTATGTATTGTAGGTGGGAGGATTTGGATTACGTAGATGAAATATGGTACAGTTCCCCAATACATTTTTTTCATTATCCATGATAAATTAATATAAAAATTCCATTTACTTTTCAAAGCAATAATCTTTTCAATTATTTAGCAAAAAAGAAAATAATACAATACATACCGAATAAGCATTTGTCTAAAGGAATCGTTCCATTATATTTACAGTAGACAGGTTCCGTACAAAAGCACGAGTTAGACTTCATGATTCGAGGACTGAGGAACATTGTATCCATGTAAAACTTTTTCGTTGGAATACCAAAAACGTCATCATTTCCCATGTAGTCTAGTTTAAGAGATCTTTAAATAAAAATGTTTCCTTAATTAAAATTATTTTTGTTATTATTATTATTATTATTCAAATAATAAAAAACTTTACAATCTAAAGAATTGAGATATAAAGGTGTTATACTTATTACAGTTATTCGTACATGTATGTATATATATTACCTACTTTCGTACTGTATTAGAATTAACATTCAATGCAATTCTTTCTCTTTTGGTTAGAATTTTATAACTTTTTCCCAGCTGTTATAACAGAGGAAAGTATGGCAATCCGGCAAAAAATAACCTACCAGATTTTTACATTTTTGGATTTAGGACATCTTGAAAGGTCGAGAAATGCAAAAAAGGGGGGAATTTTTATATGTATGAATGTTAGTGCGTGTGTGTATGACTATTTAGTTCACCTTTGAAGCTTAATAACTCCTGTGCTTTTAGTCGAAAACGTTTGAAATTTTGCAGGGAGGTTTGTGTATTAGGAGAATTGATGCTATTAAATTTTGGTGGTTAAAAGTCGAGGGGTGGAAAAATAATGGGGTCGTGTATATCTCCAGTAGGATCGGATTTTACTCGTTATTAACATTTACAATCTTTTATAAAACCCTACCCTCGAAATTAGGCTTTTTTGCCATTTTATAATAATAATAAAAATATAAAATGTTTTTTTTAAAATAAAATATCATAACAGATCTTTTTAATTAGATTCTTTTAATTAATAATAATTAGAATAGTGTAATTAAAAGATTATTGTAATAATAATTTATAATTGAAATAATTATGTAAAGTTCACACTCTTTTACATGATTTTTCTCTTTTACAAAATATTACGAATATCTTTTCTCTCCAATTAATGCAATATTTATAGAAAAATTGATATTTCTAATAAAATATTCCACATCGAATCTTACATAACGATTCGATTATCGATAAATTATAGAATTCGTTTAAATAAATAAATATAGATTTTGAAAATAGTTTTGATTCGAAAATTGTATTAATAAATCAACATAAATTTGTATATATAAATGCATATCGCTTCCTTTTAGGTTTGCACCCCAGAGGTTCTCAAATCCCAGTTTGGTAAACAATGAATTAATAATTAAAATATATTAATTTGTGGCTTGATATAAACAATATATGTAGATTAATTTGAATTTTTTAACACTTAATTTTAATAATAACACTTAATTATACAACGTATATACTGTTTATGTAAGTAGTATGAATTAACAGTTTTATACACTAGTAAATTGACATTTAATATAAAAAATTTTAAATTTATATTTATTTATTTACCTGCAAAACTGAGGGAAAAAGAAATATTGAATTTTTCTTCTAATTGGATATTTAAAAGTAATTCCCTCTGAAAAATAATCAATTAATTATTTATTTCTAATAAATTATCTTAATATTCATAATATATGTTAATCTTAACTAATTATAATAGAATATTATAAACGAGTAGTTATTTATTGTGACATCGTCACAATGCTCTTAATTTTAATAGTGTCTTGCCCCTGTACATCATACTTTTCCTGATAACAACAGTCGTTCCGATCATCTATGTAATTCCATTCAGGAGGAAATTTTTGAATTGAATTCACGTGATTTCCGATCTAGACCGGAAGTTCGTATACTTAATTGGGTCCTCCTGCACCTAAATTTTCCACATCTGTCATAACTTTCATCTATTTAATATCATTCTCGAGATTGATGAAGGAAGGACGGAATCATGCTTAATACTCTCTTCAATGCCTATAACTATTTTTGCATCCAGTATTGAAAATTTATATAATTAACTATGAAAAGTATATAAAGTGATTTTTTAATAACGTTTGTTTATTTATCGTACGTAAAGATATAAATTTTAGTAAGAAATAGTAAACAGGAATCCTTATATGATGCATTATAGTAGTTTTTAGTTATATAATGTACAATAATTAATATAATTTTTACAATTTAATGATTTTTACTGTAAAAACTCCTTTAAAAAACTCCAAAATTAGCAAAAAGTATTGAATTAATGAGAATGAAGTACCTGTACAGTGAGTGACAGCTCTAAAAGTGTTTACTTTTTAATAAGTTTTTTCGATTAAAGAATATTTACTCAATATTGATTCATTTATACAAATTATATAAAAAACCATTACTCGTGTTTGCGCTAAAATTTTCAAAAATTGCAGACCTATAAATTTCCACTTGCATTCGTTTGCTGCCTGTCCTTATCATCGACAGTTATGGCAGGAGGCCTCGATTAACTATGTACGAGCCTCCAGTTTGGACCGGAAATCATCACGCTATTTTAATTCAAAAATTTCCTCCTGAACGGAGTTAGATAGATAATCGGTAAGACTCTATTGTTAACAGGAAAAGTATGATGTACAGGGGTATGACACTAGTAAAATTGAGAGCATTGTAACGATGTCACAATAAATAATTGCTAGTATTGTTTATTTTCGTTATAAAATTTCAATTTCTTTTCATATCCCATGGGGATTGGTAATGCCAGATAAATAAAATTACAATAAATAATTACTGGTGTAAAACTTTAAGATTAAAGTAATGTATTTTATTTCTCACATAATCTCTTCGAGTCAGGCCACACACGCCTGTCAAATACTTCATCTAACATGCAGAATAATACTGTACGCTATACTATAACATAAACTCTGTATTGATACTTATATTTCTGCTTAGTATACACTTAAATTATTATTTCTTTAATTTTTTCCGGTTTCTTGAGAGTTGAGGTTGCTTGAGTTCTGTTTAATTAACAGAGAGTCTACTGTACTAGATCACATATGCAATAGTGATAGTGATTATCATTAGAATTAAAGAAATATTACTACAGATTTTCTGATACGATCTCTATTTTTAAGTATTATATTAAGGTTTGAAGACATTGTGCTTTTATAATTTAATGAAAGTGATTTATATAATGAAAAGTTATATTACCGGAGCCATTAATCATATCACAATATTCATTTCCCCATTTACTCATTTTTCTGAAATAAAATATCTATAATTAATAAATATAAAAGAATATATATATATTTCACAATGAATTATAAGAAAATTTAATAATTTTAGATAAATATTTAAGAAAGAAAATTCATTTTAAAAGTTTCGATAAACTCTAAGTCAGGGTGCATGAAACTTAATTTGGTTGTCTGAATTTAATTGCAGCAAATATAGACTCTGTCCACTGCCTTAGACAAGTACAGTTTCCTGTCTCATGAATGCTAAATCACTTATTATCTCTTGGTCATTGAATTCCTCCTCGAATGAGTCTTTATAATTTTTAGCTTAGAGAATAAACATTCGGCAGAAGCCATAGTTACAGATATTATAAGAAATAATAGAAAAGTCGTGATGACATCAAGTAAGGCGGATAAAGCCATACTGTTTTCAATCAAAAGTAGGTATGCTAATTCATTTATTGTGATTATTTTGGGAATATCTTTCCCTAAGTGAGCAGTTGCTTTATGTATGATAAATTACGTTCTTAACAGGCGAGAATTTTTTCTGCAGCTGAATACATTTGGTCACTATTAGGGACTAAGAGAAAACAGCATAAAATGTATCTGTCTACCACTGTAAGCTGTGATAGTACTGTACTATATCAAAAGTATCGTAGAAAGGGATCAGGTCTAATGTAAGTGTTTTCTATACTCCTACTTTAGACCTGTTATGGGTAAAAGTTAAACTTTGGTCGTCATCAAAATACCGACATCATTTTCTCACAGATTTCTTCTGAAATGTTGTAGTTCAATTTTCGACTACCGGTATTTTATGGCTTCTCGAATATTTCTATTTATTCTGAGAGACTTTCTTTGAGTATCTTCTGTATGTTTGTGCTTCTTCTGACTTAAAAACTTTATTTCTGTAAATATTTTTATTACTTCCAAGTTCCGATATCATATCTCTACTAGGCAGTCATGCCACTATGGGTACCATGGGTCCTAGGTGCTTAGAACCCTGTGAAATTGTATAGATTTGCATAAATGATATTTACGCCACTGGTTACGACATCAGTCTACCAGTGGCGTAAATAAAGAATCCTTACCTTTGTCCTTCAAATGCAAGAACTTCCCCCATCGAATAGCCATCTTTGTAACCGGTTGCAACCTCAAATTTCATTGGTTCAGTTCGATTCATCTAAAAATAATAAATCAAAAATTAATATAATATATATAGCCTAAATATTTAAATAAATTATAAATTCATTATAAAGAATTATACAAAAAACTGGAGTACCATTATCTGTACTCGCCGCTAATGGTACTCCAGAATGTCCACTGGTTCCACTGCCACCACTGGTTTTAAAAGAAATCGGATTTACAGGCCTGCTTTTTCCAACAATCTAAATCAAAAATATAGTTTATTTAAATGTATTTCGGATGTAAATGCTCTCCGGTCCCTCTTCAGTAAATGCCACAAATCTGCGATAGAGCCTACACCAATATTTCGGACTTTTTGATTGATAATTAAATCGTTTTCTGAGTAATCCTTGAACTCGGGTAAACGTTGAATTCGAAGGACATAACATTTCGGTTTATTAATCCGAAAAACCCCTTTTAAGTGGTTATAAATATGAACGAATTTATGTATTAATTATAGAAGGAACTTTAATATATAATAATCATTTGTAAAACGAAATTACCTGACAGTTTTCATTATCAGAATGATTTCGATTTCACTTACCAGATAAAGAATATTAACGGTTCCATTTTTTAGAACAGCGTCAAAAGTGTCTTTAAGGAAACTCAGAAATGGTTTTTTCGTTAATGAATCTAGAAACTGTACTTTCAATCCTTCTGCTATTAATCCTCTCACTGTGGTTTTCTGAATCAATGTCTCTTCTTCCATAATACTGTTGAAAATACCACTTGTAAGAAATGCTAATCCCGATTCTTTTAATAAACTAGCCGCACCCTATAAAAGAAATATAATAAATTTATTTCTAAAAACATAAATATGGATCTACCTAATCAATAAATATGAGTCTATAAAATTTAATAATATACTGAATGTAAAAGGTAACGAAAGAAATGTATGAGTTATTTGGATAGTATTAATCTTCTTCCTGAAATCATGGATCATGGACATTCACCATAATTTAAGCTACATAAAGTATTATTAAATTTAATGATCGTATAATTAACTCATATAATATTTTAAAATGATTCTTAACGTACGTACAGTACGTGTCTAAAGCTTAAGGACTAATATATTGTCTTTATTCATCTACAGTTTGCTCTCTATTCGTGTACAAATGTCGTACGTTCTTAAGTTTTAAATTCGTGTATTAAGACATTAAAAATTATGACAACACACATAAAATAGTTTTTAAAACTCGATACTTACCACAGCGGGCATATTAAGGAGATATATCGTTTCGTTCACTGATTTATCTGATAATTTATCTTCCACAAAAAATGCTAACTTCTGTTTATATTCAAGTGATTCTGCATCTTTATTCCATTTATATACGAGTTTCTTTATTCTAAGCCTAAATTATTAAATTTTCATGTTATTTTATTAGATTTTATTATTATATTATAATTATCGTGTATATAAACTTGTATTAACTTTTTAACAATGATCAGTAGATCCTCCGAAGACGACGGCCCACAGGAAAAAGCCCGATACCCCGGTGAGTTATTCCAACTCTGAACATCAATAAATTTGTTTGCATGGCTTAAGAGGCCACTTGGCATATAGAAGAGTGGCCTGTATGGGTGCTCTTAAACTTGAGACCTCCTTTTCTATTGCTAGTTGGCTTTATAAATCGCGAAACTCCAGACAATCTCAAATCCTTCGTCCTATGAATACTAAGAGGGCCTTCATAGGTTTGGCTAGCCCCACAACATAATTGGATGTCTAAGCTGTCTGTCCCCGAAAAATTCCAGGGGCATTTTAATTGCCGGATTCGTTTCAGGGTCCCCAGTAGACTAAAGTCTTACCATCTCATCTTCGAAATTAAACCAATAATAAGACCAATAGAGTAAACGATAAGTTGGCAGCCAATCTCATTATTCTAAAAATATGGTCATTCCAATCCTTTACAGAAGATCAAACTCTCTTAGAAGGAAAGGTGGTCTTCTTAGGAAGATTTTAATGTAACTTATATCCATGAAAGAAAACATTGCTGGCCGTTAAAATTGCTATACCAGGAAAGAAACGAATAGCAGAATCATATTTATTTTACACACACAGAGTAATAAAAGGAAAACATGAAAACATTGATAGTTAATCTTGTAGTACATAACACCCAGCATGTTGTGCTTTTCATGCAAATTTCACGTTTGTTGTTTACAGCCTTTATGATATAGCAATTTTAATGGACAGCAGTACATAATAGTTTTTAATAAAGGGAACAGATTTGTGCCTAGTTAGCTTACACGTATATTTATTTTAAATACCATATAATACGCATAAATAAAAGTTAATTTAAATAAACATATATAAAAACTAAATTAGGTAATAATATCTGTAAAAGTCAACAGGATTAGTATCAATTCATTATTGATTGTTTAGTGCCAAGAATTGATGGAAAAATCAATAATATAATATATAATATTTGCAATTTTATTACTATAATTTTTATTGTATAATTTTAATTATAAATAACGAAGAAACTTAATTGTTTAATATACTAAATGAAATTTCTCGCAGAAATGTAAAGATAAGAATGCCTTATTTTATTTTAATTTCATGAATTCATAAATGAGAAATGGGTTTAAGGTAAACTTTAAATAATTTTTATGACTTGTTCGTGACATAAGAGATTTGAGAAGAAATCGATTTAAAATCAATATAATTTTTCGGTTTAAGTTCTTCGTTTTGCCATTAGAAAAATTAAAACTTAATTCTATCAACGGGTTTCTTTTTACTTTAAACAATAAACACTTAAGTATGGAGTTAAGCAATGCATTAAATGCAATTAATTAACGAGCTAACGTAATAATTATCGCGCTATTAATATAGTAAATGTTTAAAAATGATCTTTAACAATATTCAACTTGATTTGTTGGATAATGCTATGACCAATTTAACTTAAATATAAATGAAATAATTAAGCATAGCTTAATTTATAATAAAAAAATTTGTAACAATCAAAATAACTATGGGCAAACTTTTCGTTTTTCCATTTTCACTTCCACTCATCGTGGGCCTTAAGAAGATCTTTTTAATCATATTCATTATGGTTTGATTAAGCCCATAATGAAATTGGCTGGGTGTTGGGATGTTTACCAGACATATCCGCGACGGACTTCACATAAAATGTTCCCCAGATCCGATCCCAAATTCCCCAAACTGTGCCTAAACCGCCTCGGTTATTCGACCGACAATGGGCAAACATTATAAAATTCTTATTTGTTAAATTGAGATTAACAAAAAAAAATCGCTTATAATTCAATTATAATACTGTGTTTTTAAATAAAAATTTATATTAGGCTAGTCTTTACAGAAATAATTTATTTAACATATTTAATGAAGAACTAGACTAATTGTCTGAAAGTTTAATATGAAACTTACTGCATAACAAAGGGTCCAACTTCTTTAAGTACAGGAACTTTACCCTGTGGAACATCGTCAGGATTAGTAATGTTAAACATGTAAATTTGAGCATAAATTCCCATCGGTGGATTAGACCAATTTTCGACTATAATATCGCCTTCTTTTAGCTTCATATTCTAAAAACAAAATTGATTTTATATAAAACATAATACTAAATATTTAAACGAAAATAATAAATTTGTAATAACAATTTATAAACAATTAGATTTTAAAATATAAATTTTATTCATAAAATTTGAATTATCAAATTATATAGGCCTAGAGAAGATTAACAGAGCTATTTCACTCAGACTTTGAGGCCTTTCCCTAACAAGGAAAGGCCTCAAAATTCATAATATTAATATGATATAAATTAAAATTTGTTTCTATAATTGGTAAAAAGTCAGTTTTTGTTCATTTTATTGATTTTTTTTCCTTATAATTTTATAGTTTTCGAAGAGAGATAGGGCCTCTTTGTTACCTATTCGAGCTCCATAAATATATCATATATAAATGTTATTAAATAATACAGTTTCTATTCGATATTCTTCAAGCCTGTTATGATGTTAAATTTAAATAATTTATATTAATTAATTAGTAATCTTACTAGAATTATTAATAGCAAAATATTTAATATTATAAGTCGAGAAATATATATTTTGATTAATATTTTAATGAAAAATAATCAAAATTATTAATTACGTTTTCACTTTTAATTTTAAATTTATTTTCTTGAATTCATTTAAGATTACTATTCGAATTAGTATGATATATTCTTATTATTTTATATATTTAATTAAGGAATATAATAATAATATACCTGCTGAATTATAAACTCCATTAAATCCTTAAAGTAGAAGAAAGTGATAGGACCTATAATGACCATTAAAAATCCATAATAACCTTTCTTGAAAATTTCTTTCTCTTCGGCAGTTTTTTCAACCATTTTCGAATTTAAAATGAAAGCATTTTTGTAGAGAATTTTTTAGTTTTTCATCTTCAATTCTAAGACAAAATGGCGACACTGACTGAAACTCCTGCAACGTTATATAACAGCAACAGAAGATTTGCACGCAACACGAGAAAACAAACACATTGCTTGTTATCATAATTCGTACTGATCAATTCTCACTCGTTCTATATTAATAAAATATATTCTAAATCAATTATTTTATGAAAATATATTATAAGATTAATCAAATTTGTGAAATTAAGCGCAGTGAAATACTATTAAATAATTGTCTTGTTTAATTAAGGTTTCCTTGCTTTTATTTAATTAAATAAAACAGTTAATTTTAAACTTGTGGACCTAAAAGTATGAGTTCGATAGGGTAAGGCAACGCAATACGAGACCGATCTGCCAGATCACATGGCCCATCAGTTGCCAAATGGTTAAAAGGATCAATAATATATCCTATATAGTATATTATTCATCCTTTTAAGCAAACTCCTTTTTGTTGTTCGTAGAAATGAAGGAAGAACTGTCTAGAAATCTGTCTAAAATGACCTCACGGATTACTAAACTCACAATTATGAATTCCTCGGACCAATATGAAATTTTTTAAACGATACAAATGTGGGTATCCCTGAGGTAGGACGGAGTCGTACTGTGCCTCTTTCAGGTCGCGTTACAGGTGGTTAAGCCTGCCCACTGGTCAAAGAATGGCTTGTTTATTTTTTTTCTAACCGAAGGATCGGTATTCTTTTTTGTCAGGTCGAGTGGAAGAGGTGAGAGGGGTCGTCGGTATGGCGTTGGAGATACTCGAGTAATAGACACCATTTAACAAGGAAACACAAGTTTATTAACTAACAAAATGAACAACCTTCGGAATTATTCACTAAGTACTACTACTCGAGGGGGGCCTGAGAGAGAGTTCACATATAATTGGGTTTTATGCCTCGTTGACTGGGTAGACGGCGTGACGGGTCCTCACACACTGAAAGAAGAGTTTGGATCCCTAAAGTCGCAGGGCCTGTTCTGGCGTAGGATGGTCGTCTCCGTCGTCAGCTCTCGTCTTGACCGAGGTCCTCTTCTCACGACGAACCACCCCGCTTCCTTCGGATCGCTCCCTTTTATGGCCCTGATCACGTTACTAGTTTATTCCAATCATAACATTTTAGAATCTAGTTCCCGTTGACGCATTCCCGAGTTCCGCGGGGAAAGAAAATGACTCTAAGGGAAGGTAACATAGGCCATTCTCCGTTTTAAGTAACCCCGAACGGAAACCGAAATTAAGGAAAACATCACGGCGAATACAAAAAAAAAAAAAAAAAACGAAAACACGGAGAGTTCTTCTCATTTCCGGTCACTCTGGCCCTCACACAAACATCTATAGAATAATGATCATAAAAGTCTCACTTTATTTATATGAAATTTACTTGTTTAATTAAAACAAATTAGTGTAAAGTTTGTTGCTGCTTGTTTGAAATAAGTTTATGGATTCTTGGTTTTTTTCACAAAAGACAACAATCTTACTCATATTGGGCTGCAATTTCAAAAAATTGTAGACTTATAAATTTCCACTGAAGATAGATAAAATCAGGTATGGAAACCTTAGTGAGAGGACACCCGATTAACTTATTTGGACTTCCAATGCAAACTGAATGTTACGTTAAATCAATTCAAAAATTTCCCCTGAAAGTAGTTTGATAGATGACCTGCACGACTCCATTGCTAACAGGGAAAGTATGATGTACAGGGGCAAGACACTATTAATTTGAGGTGGAGAGCATATACTTTAAATTAAATAATTTATTGTTGTTTATTTATTAATTTATTGACATTACTATTTATTAATAACAGTTATTTCGTGTTTGGTCTACGATTCTATTAAAAAAACTTCAATAGATGAGAAAAAGCAACGGATTTTGCATTTCTTTCATAATACTTCGAGTAATCTGGAATTGATCAATGTCAAATTGTCTCCACAAACCAACAAAAATTTTTCGCGGACCATCAGTGGTCCATTACCGGTTGGTGACCGTTGATTTATGGTGAACCTTTCGGAGCCATTTATCAAAGTTGCCTGAAAGTCACAAAGATGGCATTTTTATTAACTTTTTCATTACAAAGGGGTACCTCCCTGATTACTCCAGTAGATCTACCAAGAAAATTTTAAAAATATATTTTATAACTAATTCCCGAACAATTGGAACGACAAGGCGAATTATTTCGAGCAGGACTGAGGATGTTTTCCTGGGCCCGTTAGCAGTTCTTTCCCTTAAAAATTAAGGTTATTTTTTACTAACAGAATAAAATGTTAAGTGTAGATTCCTTTTGATATCGTGCTACATTTAATCTTGGAGACGTCGTGGAGAATGCAACGTGTCTCGTTTAATACTAAAACATTTGAACTCATTTGTGAAAGTTATATGTATCATATTTTACGATTTTTACTTTCCCAGCTGTTATACATAACACCCTCCAGATTTAGACTCAGGACACTTTGAAACGTTAAGAAATTTTTAAAAAATCCGGGTTTTTTCCGTATATGTAAATGTGATAACAGTTTTGTTCCCCCTGTTCAAAGCTTAATAACTCCTGTGTTTATCGTGAAAAATTTATGAAATTTTGCACGGAGGTTTCTGTATTAGGGGGATTAATGCTGTTAAATTTTGGTGGTTAAAGGTCGAGGGGATGAGGAGATAAAGGGGGTCGTGTGTATCCCCAGTAGGGTAGGACTTAATGACGATTTTACTCGTTATTAGCATTTACAATTTTTTCATAAAACCCACCGTACCCTCAAAATTAAGCTTTCTGCCATTTTATAAGGGTTAAATAAAAGGGTTAAAAAAAGAGTTGTAAAAATTATTAATAATAAAATATGATAACAGATGGCGCCACCAAACATTACCGGAAAAGTTAAACAACTTTAAAGGGTCACATTTAATATATTAAACAGTAGCGATGTGTTTTATTTGAATAATTGAATGATCTTTCAAATAAAATGTAGAAATACCTTAGATGTTTAACGATAGAGTAATGAAATTGTTACTAAATACTTCACATTTTTCATATTGAATAGAATTTTAACATTTTTATACAAGATTAATCAAATTTGTGAAATTAAGCGCAGTGAAATACTATTAAATAATTGTCTTGTTTAATTAAGGTTTCCTTGCTTTTATTTAATTAAATAGGCACCCTCCAAAGAAACAGGTAAACAAACACTAGAAATATTTTAAAAATATTTTTCTAATTTAAATTCATTTTTTTTTTAAATTTATATTGTGTTATGTGTTATATTGGCTTGGGATTTTATAAAATCACTTATAATTCTAAAATTTTAGAAGTTTAAGATTAGAATATTGACTTATAGGGAAACGACACGTTAATCAAATTTCCTGTTTTCGACGGATAAGGAAGTCTTGATACGTTTAAACATTTAATAGGTTTAAGTTTATTGATTATAACATAAGAAATTTAATTTAAAAGATGTCCAGATTTATTCTTTTATGTTTTATTTTATTGTTTTTATATCAGGTTACGTGTTTTTCCACAAATGACGACGACGAAAAAAATGAGAAACCTCGAAAGTCAAAATTTTTCGATTTTATTAGTGATATAAAGTACGTATTTATATTTAATATTGTAAAACTTTTTCTAGATATTAAATAGAAACTAAAATTTATAATTAATATTGTTATTTTCCTTGTCAAATTTCCTATTTTCTTGACTAATCGACAAACGGGATGATAGAAACGTAATAAATATAAATTTTTGATTGAATTCATATTTATTATTGTGTACTGAGGCAGATCTTATTAGAGGTCTGCCTCATTATTCAAATTAGTTTTTAATATTGAAATGAACGATTAAAGAGGAATTGGCCATTTGGAATAACAAATCCAGAGGTCACGCTGATACTCTTGTATCAGCATGGTCACGCTGATACAATAGTATCAAGTGTCAAGCCAAATGGTCACGCTGATACAAGAGTATCAGCGTGACCATTTGGCTTGACACTCAGCTACAGAAGAATGCCAAAATTTTTAATTTTGTGTAAAAGAAAAAGGAAATTTTCGTTGCTTATAATTTAATTATCACTTATTTTATTATTTACAGCCATATCAAATTCGATTTTATGAAAATACTGAATATTAAAAATATTGGAGAAATAACAACAGATGATGCTGTGTTTTATTTTCATAAGTAAGTTATAATGTAATTATTACTAAATATGAATGAAATTTATAATTATTAACGGATTTTAATCGAGTTAAATTGAATTTATCTGTAACTTTGGTGAGGGGGGGATTTAAGAGGTTGTATCACATCTATTACATGACCAATTACATTAGATATAAATCTATTTGACCGGGTTTTCATGATTTTTCATACGTAATTTTTATTGTTCCGTCGATCTCAACTAATTGATCCTATCTCGAGTCAGGTTCGTCCCAATTGGGCTCAATTAAAACCGTTAGTGTAGTTTATAATGTTCTAAAATCTCTATAACAAACTGATAGGGGTGATAGTTGGAATCACTACAAACAACTTTGGTCCTATAAACAGGATTGCTACAGAATCCTTTACGAGATAAAGTGAATATTTTTAACGTAAAATGATAAGAGAAAAGCGAATATCTTCAATATAAATTAAAAATTTAAATAATTTTTATTGTATCTTTACTCCTTTTATATATATTTTTATTGGATTATAAATAATATATTTTCAGAATGCACGATTACGATGGAAATAATAAGTTAGATGGTATCGAATTATATCAATCTTTTCGTCATTCGTGGCCTAATTCCGAAAATAAATTAATTAGTAATGAAAACGAAATATCAGGTGATCTTCATTATAATTATTATCTTAATAACAATTTATTTCCTTTGCAATTAACATTAAACTTTTTTAGATTTCTCCTAATTAAATTAATTTGAATGAGTTTTTTAATAATAGAAGTTTTTCGGGTTCCTTTTATCCTTTACTGGATCTCTATTGCCATTTTATTTGAATATATAAAATGCTTTTTTTTTTTTAAATTAAGTATTGTACACGTGTGTAATTATTAAATTAAAAGCAAATTAAAAAGTATAAATAATTATTTGTATCGATATATTTCTATTACAGTAGACCCCCCTATAACACCGTAGATAATTCCGTGTTATATGAATTCCGTGTTGTACGAGTCACTTAGATTTTACAAATACGTGTTTCAAGCTGTGAACGGCTCACGTATTTGTAAAATCTAAGTGACTCGTACAACACGGAATTCATATAACACGGTTGTATGGGGGTCTACTGGTATATTCTTATCTAATCATGTATTAACTTTTATTTTTCAGAATTAATCGATTCTTTCCTACATTTTGACGAAAATAACGATGGAATGTTAACTTACGCAGAATATAAGAAAAAATGGATTTCTACAAACAACTATAATTAAATAAATAAGATTTTAAAAATGTTAAAATATATTATTTTATTTCATTTATTTTTAGAATTATAATTTTAGATAAAAATTTCCATCTACATTTTAAGAAAAGAAAAAACAAAATATAGAAAATATTACTGTATTAGGGAAATTATTAATATTTACTTCCTTCTTCTAATTTAATAATTAAATAAAGTTATAATACAGTATTTTAAATTAGAAAATTAGAATAAAATTTGTCGTCTTACTCTTATTAAACCTATAAATACGTGAATATACGAGCTATTATTTATTGTGACATCGTCACAATGCCGGACTTCAATTTTTAATCATATTTTTTTTAAATTTATTTAATTTAAAATATATGCTCTCCACCTCAAATTAGTAGTGGCTTGCTCCTGTACATCATACTTTTCCTTTAACAATAGAGTGAGTTTCTCTCTCTCTCTAACTCCTTTCAGGGAAAAATTTTTGGATTGAAATAACGTTACTTCTGTTCCAAACTGGAAATTCGTATATAGTTAATTGGGGCTTCCTGATCCTTAGCTTTCCATATCTAGTCTCGGCTTTCACCTATCTAACCTCAATCTCGAAATTAAGGAACGACATACAGACAAACGACAGTAAGAATTTATAAGTCTACAATTTTTTCAAATTACAGCCCAATAAGAATATATTGTAATACAGATTAGGTCTGTTGTTAAATTCTTTTTTATTACTATCAAATGACATTAGTCTGTACAGTACACGCTGGTTACTATACGTCCTCTTTTTCCCGGACATCTTATCCTCTTTCGAACGTAAATTTTAATTTAGGCTGAGTTTTAAATATATTTAAAAACATATAGACAAAAACTAAAGATTCAGAATTTATTAAGTGTCCTCTTTTCTTATAATTTGGCTATGATGACCCTATGTAACTGTAGACGGATTACGTTAATAACGTAAACATTTGAGAAATGTTTTTCATTTTATCATAAGATTTCAAATTAAATAAATAGTTTAATAATTTCTTGCAGCATTTTTAGAAAATTTCGTTCACACTTTTATTTAAAAAAATTCTTTAATTAAATATAATATTTAATTTAATTTCTTAAAAGACTGTCTTAGTTCTGAATATGATATATATCCATTGTAGTCGGAATCTAGACGAAGTAAATCATCCACAGCGCCTGAAAAGAGTTAAATACAAATATTCATTTTCTCTTAATTCTTAATTAATAAATGAAGAAATTTGAAGGTTAAAAGACACGTTTGTTACGTGTATACTTCGTGTATCAAAACACTTCGCTGTTAGTGAAATAATTAATATTAACAATGCCTTCTGTTAATGAATTTCCTGACAGAGTTATTAGTTTATAGAATCGTTAATGATTAATTCGATAAATCAGAGACTATAAAGAATATATCACGTATTTAAATCAATGTATATATACTATGATTAATAAGAACAGAACAGAAATTAGACTGCTTTCTACCTATGAAAAATGATTCAGGAACGACTTCCTCAACGTTATTTTCATGAAGAACAGAATGATTTATCGCTACGATTAATTCGAGACCATCCAACTGTCCATTTTTATCGAAATCGTGTAATCTATACAGAAGAAAATTGAATGATTATTTTAAATTCAATTATTACCGCATAAAAGGAGAAAAAAAAGAGTGTATACGTGATAATATACTGTATATGAAAATATGTGTATATATGCGCGAAATACGATATAATTTTTACATTAGAGAGGTTGCGGCCGAAGTTGTCATCTCTCAAACGTGAACGTCGAGCGTCGAGCGCCGCTTACAAGATTGCGGCGCTCGTCGTTCGACGTTCACGTTTGAGAGATGAAAACTTCGGCTGCAACTCTCTATTAATGTGAAAACATTAACATTATCTATCTTTTAGTGTTTAGATTTTAATTTGTTTAATTATAAATGCAAGATATTATATATTCTTATAAGCCCAGAGTGCGGCCATTTTAAGCTCATCGTAATTTAGGCCCTATTCAATATATCTTGCACTCTACACCTATGAAATTTTAGAAGGACTACCATTAAATCTCTGTAATATTAGTCCCGATCTTAGCGACAGTTTGTATATTCTCATCGACTTATAATATATATATATATTTTTTTTTAATGAGGGATCTTAAATTAATTATTTGAATGAATTTACTTACACAAGAAAGTAGAATATTGCTTGAGTTTGAGTTATATTTCCACTTTCTTCTAAAATCATTAGCTTTTGGATGTCGTCATGCAGATGTCTACGAAAAAGATATCCGTACATACTTTTAAAATATAATTGTATAAGTTAATAAAAAATTACCACAAAACTTCCAAGAGCCGAGAACAAATTTTTGTATTTATAATTATTATACGTATTTGTATTTTTTTTTAAACAAAACTGAAATTAATCAAACATTATAGTGATTTTTAATAATATTTTGCTACTTCTATGTATTAAACTGTAATGTGTATTTTGTTTTTTTATGATTTTAAATTTGTAACATAATAATGAAAATGTTATTCAAAAGGCGCCATATTTAAGTTAGTCACTGATGCCAAATGTTCTAGCCACGGCCCTGTAATACAGTATCACATAATAGTAAGCAATTGTTATTTTAAAAACTTGAAAAATTACTAAAGAAAAGAGTTGGTATTTAGTGAATGATACCATTATAAATAGCTTTTAACTGGATTACAGGTGTTTGTGCTCTTAGTGTTCTAATAGTCGATATAATAGTGAATGATACCATTTTTTAAATGGTATCATTCACTATTATATCGACTATTAGAACACTAAGAGCACAAACACCTGTAATCCAGTTAAAAGCTATTAGAGCTATTGTTACTTGATCCACGGTTATGTTAAATGGAGATACGTGTATCAGAGACCGCTAATAATGTCGTCCGAGGAAATCACACCAGGTATAAATCAGTCATGAACGTAGTCAGTTACAAATACAGTAAGTGATGCAAAAATATAGTCTAAGTAATAATAGTTAAAATTGTTTAATTAAAAGAGAAGCTTACGCTGTATTGCCGATGACTTCATCTACATCTAAACGTTTAATACTGCCACAATAAATCACAGAGAAACTTATCAAAAACACAACCGCTGTTACCTTCATTTTAAGAAAAAATTTTCAAGTATAAAAGAGTGTACTTCACTCATATTACAATAAAACAGTTTCTACCGAAATTTTAAAAACAAAAGTCATTTTCCGGTTTTTTTTTTATTGTATTGGAGCAGATGTTTTTCATGATTCATTGACGAATTCGTAACATAGTTTATTGGCTTATTCAATAAGAAAATGTTTACTGTTTATTTTGAAATATTTATAAATTATAAGGAATAAAATTGAACCTGAAGTTAAAAGTATTCAGAATGTTTAATATTTATCCAGATTGCAAAACGAGATCTTTCCATCATTGTATGAATATATGCATATGGTGCTTAGTTCCGCTGCGATGCTTACAGTAAAATAAATTTAAATTAATACATTTTCGACGTCCCTGCTAAAGAGGATAGCAAGATTGAAGCAGCAAGACATAGTAGACTACAGTAGACACAAATACGAAGTCTGTCCGGAAAGTTCGCGAACTTTGCAAATAGGAGTTGTTTGCATTTAACCTAAAAGCTAGCCAGTTTTGTCGCCTTCGAAATAGTTCCCCGAGTCCATGCACCGAATTCAGTATTTCTGCCATGAAAGAAATGCTTCTTTCGGGATGACGCTAGCAACTCCGCTAGCGAATTTGCCTTAATGGCGTCAGTGGATTCAAAATGGCGAATTTTGAAAGCCGAATTTACTTTGGGGAACAAAAGAAGTCTGCTGGGGCTTAGTCCCGTGAATTTGGAGGTAGGAGAACAAGTGGCGTCGAGTTCTTGGCAAAAAACTTTCTTATCAGCAGTGATGTATGGACGGGAATATTGCTGTTCTCTACAAGCAGTCGGTCTTCTTCTTCGTTGCTTCACGAAGACGTTTCATCACCACCAGATAGTATTCGTTAGTCTTCCCTTCTAGAAGAAATCCCTAGTGAATGACATCATCAGAATCTAACGGGAAAAAAAGTGAGACCGCCACATTCGATCGAACTTATCGTACCTTTTTGGGTTGTGGTAAAATTTTTCCATCCACTGTGATGATTGTTTTGTTTCCACGTCGTACCCATAGACTCATGTCTCATCCCATTGATGATGTTTTTCATGACATTTTCTGCCAAGGGGAGAGTGCCTTCCAGCACTTTTATGGAAAACTGCCCCTTAGATGTTAGACTCGTAAGGAAAACTCCACGTGGCCAGTCTATGGATGAGGCGCGAATCGCTACTGGTGGGTGTGGCATCTGGAATAAGCAGCTACTTTATAATACATTCGATGGCATCGAATGATGACTTCTATCTTAAAATCCACACACGACGGTAATCAAATAATTAAACTACTTGCCATTGGACAATTGCAGCATGTTTGGTACCAGCATGTTGGCGTGGTAGCTCATTTCCAAAAAGACATGCGTCAGTGGCTCATAGAACGATCTGATAACAGATGGATAGGACGAAACCATGTTCAATGGCCATCACGTTCTCCAGACTTGTCCCCTCTGGATCTTTTCTGTGGGAATAATCTAAAAGCAATAGTATTTGCCCAGCAACCCCGTGTGCTGGGCAAATACTATTGCTGTTGACAAGCTGAAGAGACAAATGCATGATTAACGACTACGTGACGCATGTTGACAAGCTGAAGAGACAAATGCATGATTAATGACTATGTGACGCATGTAGTGAATGCTATGTGCCACCAGTAGTGTTACTCTCAACCGTCCACACCTTTTTATTTCTACTGTTGTCAGTTGTTTTGGATACGTACTGTAACAAAATAAAGCTATCCATTCTTTGCATTATTGATAATTTACGCTTCAGCGTTTATTCTTTTTATCCTTTACAGTCAGAGATTCTTTGTGCGTTATATTAAATCTTCTTCAAAGATAACGGAGGGGATCAATTTATCTCAATAGAAATAGAAAAATTAGGGCTACCATGAAATTTGCAATGTTCTCTTTTTGAACTAATTAATTTATTTTACCGTAAACATCGTATTGGAACTAGTGCATCATATTAATATACTCATACAATGTTGAAAAGATCTCTCTTCCATCTAGATAGAAATATTAAACTTACACCCTGTATACTGTAGATACATCTTCAAAGAAAAATATAAAAGTTTTATTCTTTCATCATTATTAAGAAATTAAGAAAAGTTAAAATGTTCACCTATTATTTATGTAATACAGTTTGATTAAATTAAAATTTTTAATTTATGTCATTTTATGAATAATTGTATGATTTAATTTTACTGTTTCATTATTAAAGAAAACAATAATAGAAACATTTGAGTATAAGGTTTATTATTTAAAAATTCTCTCTTTTAGTGCATTAAAAGTAGCAAGCTTTTCTTAGACTGTCAATTGAATAAATGCAATTTTAATAAAATTACTTTCATAGTTTCTAAAGATTACTGAAGATTTTTGTCTAATTAATAATGAATAAAAATGAATTTTTCTTTACAATATTGTGAATAATGTTTGATCTGTTAATCACAATTTAATTCTATTTTTTCCAGCATAATAATAAAATCTTGTCATTCATAATTTCATATTTAGGCTATATATATTTAACAGATTTTTCCTAATGTAAATGGGATCATTCAAATATGGGAAAATGTATAGTATGCATTGGGGAAGGGAGATATTTTGTGACCAGGTAGAGGGGTGTTAGAAGAATAATGAAGTCCTAAAGAATCTCTAAGAATTTCATACTTGAAATAAATTTTACCAAAATCATTAGGCAGAAATATTTTGATCAATGATCATAGCATATTCTTGCTTATTTCAATGATTGCACTTAAGTAGAAACTCTGTACTAAATTTGCTCTGTTGGAAGCACTCCAGTAGACTTTTAATATAAAAGTATAACCTTTACAGAAATAGATGACAGATAAAAGTACCACTGGATACCAATATATAACAGAAACATCATCAAACAATTGCCTAAATAATCGGACTATAACTCCACTAATTAACAAAGTTATAGCCCAATTATTTGGTGATGTTTCTATATACATATTCGGCTTCACATTATTTGTTATACACATATATAACATATTAACTTTATCCCAGGAGTTACTTAGTACAATGTAATCAGACCCTTCTGCAATAAATCTGTGATTTTTGTTTTTTCTATTGGCTATCTTTAAAATTAATCTTGTCTTGGAAGGAAATATGAATAAATTTAATGTACTGTAAATCTGTTTTACAGAAATGCTTGTTTTTAATATTGGGGGATTAAGCATAACATCAGCATGAGATTTCTAAAAATTGGAAACAAAATGTGAGAGGGAGGGGGTTGGATAGTCAAAAAGGTCTTAAAATTGGTGCCCAATGCACATTCTACTGATATGACATCAGCATAATAACTATCCAATAAATAAAACATTGACATATTAAAAATTATAAACAACTTAGAATAATAAAATATAAATTATTTTAATAAACTTTATAAAATAAAATACGTAATTATGAACGAAATATTACAACTTGAATACAGTCATGAATTTTATGAAAGAAAAAACAGTTTTTATGGAGGGAAATTAAGCTTGTGATATAAATCTGATGAATTATATATGCAGCATTTGTTGTAATTCTGAAAACATTACATCCAATTCACTTCTTCGTTTTAGACGGGAAACTGAAAAACAAGAAATTTTTATTAATATTATAAAACAAATATTTTACATTAAAAGTCATTTAATATCTCCAGTAACCATAACAGTTAAAGAATAATTCAAATTCTTGGGCAACAGAATCTGGTTGAAATGAAACATTACTATCAACTTTGACACTAAAATCTATAATTAGTTAATAATTTTATAAGTGCATTTTCTCATTTCTCATCATTTATACAGGGTTATAAACAAAAATATATGACATAATTATAAGACAACGAAAACTAGGTTAATCCAGTCATCCTTAAACATGTCAACAGTTGAAAACCTAGAAATAAATTTAATAATGATTTTATAACTTTCTAAGCAAACTAATTAATTTGTATTGAACATGTAATTTTACTTGTAATTGACTTGAATGTGCATCTTCTACATGAAACATCATTTTAATATGTATATTTTGTGACATCATAATTTTCATTTATTATCATATGTTTATACCCTCTCACCTAAAAAGTGTGTGATATAATAGAAGTTGTTATGATTTTCTTGCAGACAAAAGTAAAGTATGTATGTATGCATTTCAGCCTACAAATTTTAGTGTATATTACTGGTGCATTTAACATACGTAATATATATATATATATGCATGTTAAAATGCCTAAAATATCTGATACTTTACATACATATGTAGGCACATATATTTCAATTTTGAATGCATATAAATCTGTCCCTTATTAATGACATTGATTTGTTGTGGGTATTGGCCTTCTCTACTGATGTTTGAAATTCTGAAATTATATACGAACTAATTCTTGTAAAATATTTGCTAATGAAACTTGAATGGAACTACTAGCAATTAAAAAACTCCAAGTATATAATAATTTTAATGGCTGACAAGGCAAAGCAGATAGCTTTAATTGCAGATTACCCTGCTGTTAAAATTACAATCAATCAATCATTGCATATTATCCCTTAGGATAATATGAGCTAATTCTGTTCTTTCATTTATTACAAAGGTCATCTCAAGAAGTTGAATCTAAGAAGGCAGCCATAGAGAGTATGGTTATTCTTTTTAATATAAAAGTTTTTAGAAAGATATTTGATAATATTGATTTAGGATCAAAATATAAAATTTGATCCAGAATCAATATTAACTTGCAAGATTATTTTACCTTTTTAATATGAAATGTCACTAATTTATTAATAAAGTTACATATCAATGTATTAAATTTCCAAATGATTATTAACCTTGAAATTTCTTTTAGCTATCTTTTTCTACTCTGAAGTTTTTTAAATCTATTGCTGTCTCAATGTGATAAAAACTTAATATCCAATTATTACAAGCTTAAAATTCAAACAAACTAGATATAATCAAATTGCTTAAATCTAGTTTTTCAATCATAAACTTCTAATAAGAGAACAAAGTGCAACCCAGACAATGACAGATCTTTCATCATCCTCTAACTAAACAATATACTGTAAATACTCAGTACAGTAGAGCCTCGAAAACTCGGCACTCGATAATCTGGCACTCCGGATAACTCGGCCACACCTTGGCAGGGCAAAATTACCCTTAGATAATTAATTTTCATCATAGACAGCTTTATGCCTCATAAAGTATTTTTCTGAGGTCTGTCTTATCAGGTAAATAACTATACACTGTGTATTCATTAATTTCATTTTCATGTAGTAAAGGCTCTATGCCTTCATAAAGGACGTACTTTTCCTTTGTTTAAGGGTATTTGGGCAGTTTATTCTCTGTTGTATTCTCAAGCAAACAATACATACAAGTACAGTACAATATTTCCTGAGGAAACACGCATACTTATCCTTTTTTAACCCCATTCCCGATAACCCGGCATTTTCACAAACTCAGCCACCCTTCGGTCCGCATTAGGCCGAGTTTTCGAGGCTCTACTGTATTACTATAATACTTTAAAAGTGTTATTGAAAGAAAAATTAAAATATGCAGGATTTAATAATGTTCCATAACAATGTGCAATTATGAAATATACAGACTACATAGATTATGATTTGAAAAGTTAACAGTTAAATTTATGGGCTAGCCACAATATTCATCCAAACTTACAATACAAAAAAAATTTCTTAAAGTTATAAACCATCTCTGTTGATAACAATTTTAATAAAATTCTGATCTGGAAACAAAATTATGAGTAATGTTATAAAACATCTCAAAAAATCTTTGAATGATATGCCAATCTGAATGTTTTATCAAAACAATAGCACTTTAACTTGTTTTTAAAGCTTTGTTTTAAATAATTAGTTCAATTGCCAGAGAGACAATTTTACTGTTTAGAAAACTTCTATATTTTAAATCAATGGCAATTTGATAATCAAATCTTTCATTTATGTTCTTGTTAATATTATCCAGCATATAAAAACATCATCAATATAATATTTGAGTCAATAATACTAATATAAGATCTTTTAGTGCCTAATGCCAATTAGTTCAATAATTTTTATTCATGCTTCACTTACCAATTTTCCTTTCCTGGCCAACTGCTTCCAATAATTTCCACCTGTCTTCTTCATTGTCAACCTAAAATATATTCAGAAAATTAACTTATTGAAAGAATATAAAATTAATAATGCTAAATGCTTTATGATGTTTTCATTTTAAATTAAATTTGTTTAATTATGCATTTAGTTTTGAAAAGTGACAGGATAGCATGAAAGTTGGTTAAATGAGCTATATTTTGTCTCAGTTAACTTTTTAGTTACTTTGTATAATAAAACTATCATTAATGCCATTTTAATTATAATTATGATTATATGTCTTTATGCTCACTATGTTTTTGAATACAAATATCTTAAGAAATGATTATTAAGCATAGAATTCTAAAATTATAATTCTATAATTATAAAATTTGTTAAAATCATTAATTTATCAAATTGTAAAAAATTAATTTTAGACTGTAAGTTGTAACATTTAATTATATGATAATAATAATATATTGATTAATCCAAAAATATACTTTGTAAATTTAGAAATCTAAATAGCATATTTTTCAATTTCTGATGTAAATAGCCACATTTCTTCCAAATGACAAAGACTAAGCAGATGAAAATATCAACTAATTGTAATAAAATATATTGGATGATATCCTCATTGGCTTAGTCTAAGATTTGAAAAAAGTTTAATCCAATCCATAGTTTGTGAGATTTAATAATATTAATAATAATATATATTTATTTATAATCAAATGTCATATTTCCATAGAATTTTGATATAATATAATCTTATCAAAAAACTTTTAAAATTTATATTGACTTTAATACTATAACAATTTTAAATGTTGAATATATATTTATGATACAGGTATCCCTCATATAACATAGTAGTTACATTTTGAAAAAGTGCCGTGTTATTTAAATCCATGCTATATTAAACATAGGACTAATACAAATCATCGAGTTAGGTTCCAAAAGTTAACAAAAGTATACTATTCTTTTTTGTTACTGAGAGAAATATATTTATTAAAGCAATCAATAATTCATTAACAATGACAATTAAAAAAACACATTATTACAATTACTGTATTATCATTATTAATTTTAGTAAAACAACGGTGGTTTATTTTTAAGAAAATATCATAATCTTCTGAGTTTTGACCTTGATCAGAAATATCAACATCTTCATTTTTTAAAAATTTTTACCATAAAAAGTTTTTTATGTATGACAAAATAAAAATATGTTATCAATTGAAAACTTTTTCTAGCAGGTCACATTTGTTTAATCAAGGACTGAGTGAGTTTTACAGAATTTGTGTTTGAATACTGAATTGCTTGGGTTGGGAACAGTTCCAATACTGAGAAACTGTTGTATTTCGTTCATCATTTTTACAGATGATTACTTACCTACAGTTAAAAAAAGGTTAATAACATGTACCTAAAAATGTTTAAATAAACTTTACTAAATACAAAGATTAATCTATAAAAGCAAAACACAGTGACAGTCTTAAAGGTTAGAGTCTGAAAGCAATGACAATGACAACTGGTTGATAAGACAAGGAAGGAAAAAAAAAAAATTGTTGAAAAAAAAAAAAAACTAGCTTTCATATTGGAGTTCATTAAACCTGATGAAAGGTACAAAATAAATTGAAACTTTTCAATAATCTAAAATCCATGAGCAAATTTGAGATAACACACATGCTGACTTAAATAAATATTGAATAATGGAGTTTGTACTTAAAAGTGGTGAAATTTTGTATGGAGAATTGCCCAAATTTTTGAACCATGTTAGAGTGAAACTGTGTTGTATGAGGAATACCTGTATATGTATATGTTACAGTCAAAACCCGTTTTTAGTTAGAACGCGTTTTAACTAGTTGAAAATAGTTTATACTGAATGTCTTTGTTAAAACCCGTTTTGTCTAGTTGAAACTAGTTTACACTAATTGTCTTTGTTAAAACCCGTTTCGTCTACTTAGAACTAGTTTTAACTCAAATTCATTTTTGACTAGCAGTAGATTCTAGTTTTAACTAGACAAAACGGGTTTTAACAAAGACATCCAGTATAAACTAGTTTTAACTAGTTAAAACGCATCCTAACTAAAAACTGGTTTTGACTGCAACGTATAGAGTGATTCGGGGGAAGATGCCTAATTTTTAATATTTTCAAACAATGACATCACATATTGTCATGTATTTGTATGATGAATCATTGGGCCAATATTGAGTGCAAAAAGCTGTAGTTGGCTACTGTTAGTTCATTTTCTACATCCGAGAAGAATAAAAGCTAGATAAGAACGAAGCTTTTGTTGTGAAATGTTTCTAGAATAATTTTAAACTAAAAGTTAAAATGGAATTTATTAAAAATTGCTAAAAACAATTATGTGTGATTTAGTTAAGGTTCTAAAGTTTCCATTGTCAGCTTCTGCCAATTCCTATCAGACATGCTGGAGCATGTGACTCTACTAGGCATCTTACCCCAACAAATGGAAAATATGCCACATTTTTCTTGGGGTAACATGCCTGTTTTTTGTTAATTGATTTCCAATATGCCTATTTTTAATAAACTTTTGTTTTCTCGTTTTATTGCAGGATATGCATAAAAATTATATAAGAACTTCTCAAAAAGGTTTTTGGACTGAAAAAAGCTTTCAGCTAGCTATAGAACACGTTAGAACGGGCGGAAATTTAACAATATTTATACTGTGCTGTTATACTTTCTATGAAGTACTTTGTACTACATATGCAATAAATGAAATTTGGTTAAGAAATTCAAAAATTAATTTTATGCAATTATATTTGTTATCTTACCCTAATGGCATTTGGCATCTCACCCGGATACTTGGGGTGAGATGCCTAAAATGCCAGACAGTGAAAAAGTCATCATCGCAAACACAGTATACAATTTCTTTTTAATAAATTCCAAACTTTTATTTGAAAAACATACTCCAGAATATGATATTTTCATTAGAGAGCTCCTAAACCCAAATTAGCGCTGTAATTTCCTTCATAAGCAAAATGTTAGGCATCTTCTGCCGAATCACTATACATAACTTTATTTATTTCCCCCAAACATATTTATGTAGCTAAAATTAGTTTTAACTAATGATAAAAGTAAAAACTAGTTTTATCTAAAATCAAAACATGTACAGCAGTACATTAACTAGACAAAACTTGTTTTGTCTAGTTAAAACTATAATTTACTGCTAGTCAAAAATGAATTTGAGTTAAAACTAGTTTTAACTAGACAAAACGGGTTCTAACAAAGACATTTAGCATAAACTAGTTTTAACTAGTTAAAACGCGTTCTAACTAAAAACGGGTTTTGACTGTAACATATATAAATTCAAACCATTTAAAAAGAATAAACATCTAACCAGATGTAAACCAAATTTAATAAAATACAAACTGAATATGTTTTATATCACAGAGAAAATTAATTTCATTCTAATTACTAAATTTGATACAAGATGGTGACAATTGCCAACCTTCAATTTAGAGAAATTATGTAATATAAAAAAAAATTTTTTTACTTACTAATTCATTAACTATGGCAGTTGTAATTTTAGTTAAATCTTCCTTACGATTAAAACCCTAAAAAAAATTTAAATTATTACTTTTATTTTTAATGTGTTTAGAGTAATTTAGGATAATAATTATGTTTATATTTTCTTTTAGTCATGTCAATTCACAGTAAATTAAACACAAGTAACTTGTACTTATTTTTATTGTATTGTACAGGTGTAATAATTTAAAATTTTTTATGAGAATTTTTTCTTGTCAATGTAAATTTTTCGTTATAAATTTCATTTATGTCAAAATTAACACTTTTTTTTATAATTGATTTATCTGCATAAAATAATCATCAACAAGTTAGTTTGCTGGCTAGTGTGTTTGTAGGATGCATTCTCAAATTTTTACACATTTATACAGTGTTAGGATTGAACATCAACACCACTATTTGGAGTTGAAAGTGAGTTTGGATGCTGTAAACCAAATATTAATCATTTAGAATGATTATTCAAGATGGAATTGTTGCAGTGGGTTTACATATATATCATATAAATATCTTTCTTAGATTATGTTAATAAAATAGACTGCATGTTAAAGATTAGTAAAGTGTAGTTATTTTTGAAAGTGCAGTTTGAGAATAGTATAATATATTATGTACTAAAATTATCAAAAGTGACTAATGATTTGTTTGTTTTTTTTATTATAGAAAATAGTGTTTATGAACATATTTCTATTCAAAGAGCATTAAAAGAGCATGACTACTGATCAATAAATGATGAAATATAACATGTAAAGTACATTATATTAAATTTTAAAATAATAATAGTGAAGATAAAAACTATTAAAAATTTCAATGGATGCATTTCTTTTTTTAATTTCAAAAAGAACAAACCTTTTCAATGAAAGCTGTTGAACAATACGCCATATCAAGATTTTCAAAAAATTCAATCACAGATGGATCTACACCGTAAAAATGAATGCTATGTAAAGAAATAATATCACCACCGTGGTTATCTTTTATAAGAAGCTTCCAATACTGAGAAGTTTCTTTAAAACCATGGTATTCCTGTGGTTCACCTGTAATTATTAAATGATTATTATCAAAAATAAGAAAGTGTTATGCTGAAAAAGAATAAGATTTAAAATTCATATCAATATTACACAAATTTGAACAACTTTACCAGGTTTTAATGGATCTTTTGAACCTTGCATTTTGCATATGAATATCCTCACCGTTTCCCACGGTCCACTATTTGCAAAGAAAAATATCATTTTTAAAATACAGAAATTGGTGACTGAAAAGTTATTAGAGATTGACATTATATTTTATTGTAAATAGTATTAAAATTTAAATTAGACATTATTTTATGTAAATTTTCTCGAGATACTATATCAATATTTTTATTAGAAATAGCAATTGATATTCATATATTATATGAATAATTCTAACTATGACTATTAAATATTTTTGTCTATTTATAAATTAGCTTATAGCTTTATTATAGAATTATAACTTTTAAATATATTCTTGAATTTAAAGAATACTTATATATATCATTTAAAATTTAATAAATATTAAATTGATTTTTTGTTTATTGTTCCTAAAAATTGTTTATTTTTCAAAATATTGGTAGTACTGGTGGATGAGTCATCTTTGATTAAAATTGTATAAAAATTTAATATGAAAAATTAAAATTGTAATCAATAAATAGGAAAAATGACTCACTCTAATCCTTCTGCTTTCTGAAGTTGGCATCTTTTTGGCATTTGATCACTGTCCCTATTAATTAAATATTAAACAATAAAGTAAATTTTTATTTCTCACTAAAACTTTCAAATTAAAATCAAAATGAAGAATTAAAAATTCTTACCATCCTAATATCCTGATTCCAGACAAGATGAAAGGTCTACCAAAATCAAATATCACAAAAGAACTGAATTTACAAGGTATAACACAAAGTGTACAAGGATCATCTAAAGATGCATTAAAAATGAACAATAATTATTAACTATATAATACTTTATATAGTAATGACAAAAATAGTTTCAATAATTGTCTTTTGTTTATATATTTACTATAATAATAAACATTTTATTGTTCCTAATCTAAAATTATGTACATATTTTAGAAAAAATGATCATCATTAATTTTAACTTGTATTGTTATATATCTTTAACTTTGGCATACAAAGTATACTAATATCCACACACATTTATTTCTCTAAATTCCTTAATCTTGTACAGTTATCTGTTTCTTGGAGATCAAGAAGTAATCATTTAAAAACATCTTTTGGGCTTTTCAGCCCATCCTCAGATATCAACACAATAGTGACAGAAAATGAAACACAGATTCTAACATATTTCTCATAAAAGTTGGAACAGCATACAATAAATCACAACACATCTTTCTTACATTTACAGTACTTGACTTTGTCTTAATGTACCCTTCAGGCTGGGCCATGCATTGTGCATTATGGGACTTCCTATTCAATATAATACTAGAATTATCACTAACAAATTCCAGTTAGTGCATTTAGTATGCTACTCATCCTTTTTCATGTTTAAAAATCAGGCTTGCTTACAGAACCATGAGATTCTGACGAGTAATCCTCTTTCTGGTGATTTATATGAAATGCTTTAATGTCATATCCTAGGCAAATTCCTAACAAATGTGCAGTTATGCTTGAGATATCTTGATGATATTTTTAGTTTATGCAAAGCAAAATATTGAAAAATTATTACAAATGTTTAATAGCAACAATTATGGTTTAACATTAGGTCTTGACCAGTCTAAAAACACAAGATCCACTACTTGGACTAAGATATTAAACTTAGCAGGATAGAATAGTCACGTGAATTTACCTCAAACCCAATTCCCAAGCTTTCTTCATATCAGTAAACTATAGTGATTGTAAGACCTTTAAAATAGTTGAGTTTCAGGCACAAATTAGGTGAGCTCACAACCATTGTTCCTGCATAGATGATATTTTGCATGAGATTGAGCACATTAAAAAGATTTCAGTACAACATGGCTTGAGCAGAAGGCTAATTACCAATTTAGTATGTAATATAAAAAATAGATTAGACAAACAAGAACAGCATAAACTTTCAGAGCAAAAATGCTTAATCCTAGATTTTGACCCTAGGATAAACAAGACCAAACTGTTTAAAGATATAGACATATACATTGCATATAATTGAATTCAACATTATTAAGATTAATAACAAAAGGAAAAGATAATATAAATGAAAAATATACCAGGAATGTATACTATACATCTAGTAGATTTCAGATTCAATAGACATCTAGCATATATTAGATCTACTAAGAGATCACTAGATGACAACTAGAATAAAAGAACACAGGTAGGATATCCATAAAGATAGTTACACAATCACTTTAGCTTATTTTGCCAGCGATCCAGAGTGTCCCCAATATTTTATACCTAAAAGCTAAGAACAATAGAAATTATTGAAATCTTTAGAGCAATGCTCACAGGTGTTTGAATCAATAATAATAAGAAAAGCCTTAATCTTTTGCAAGCATGGCAAGCACTGCTATGTAACCCTCTGCCAAATGGGAGACAAGTAACATCAATTGATAATAATTTTGTTAACTTTTTCTACTCTTTTTGTTTATATAATTTTAGTGGTTTTTTATATCTACTTATTGTGTATATATACAGTGGTACCTCAGGATACGAAATTAATCCGTTCTGAAACTGAGATCGTATCATGAAAATGTCGTAAGGTGGATCATCTTTTCCCATACGATTACATGTAAAACCAAATAATTTGTTCCAACGCGAAAAACATACTCAAATTAAAGCCAAGTAATACATTTAAAAAAATAACTGTAATAAGAAAAACAAATGAAAAATGCAAACTAATGTAACGTCGTATGGTGAGTTTTTGTTCGTATCATGGAGCAAAAATATGTTCGAATTTCATGTCGTATCCTGAAAATTTCGTATGCTGGGGCGTTCGTAACCTGAGGTACCACTGTATGTTAAACTGTAATCTTTAAATTTTAAATGGCATCATGTAGTATTTGAAACGTTCCATTTTAAAAAACCAAAAAGTGATTTTGTTATTTGAATGGCTTAAATAACTTGAAGACCCCTAAATGTGACTGAAAATGTTTGTTCTTTTATTAAATTGAATGTAGGAAACATAAGAAAGGTATTGTGATTTACAGATCTAACTCCGAATATTATAAATATGTGTCACATCACACTATTTGCAATCTTGTGACTACCTTCCTCCTGTTGATGAAAAGATTACACAAGCACCTTACTCCATTGTGCAACCTGTAGCATATTCAGATTGTTCAAAATTCCTCTGGTAAATATTTTAATTATATTTCAAGGCTTGAACAGACTCAAAATGTTTTATTTTGTATTTATCTTCAATTTTAATATTTTGAAACAAGTTTGTTAAACAAATTTCAGAGTAAAAGAAAGTAATTTCATTAACATTTTAAATTACACTAATTAAAGATTGTTATACAGAAAATATACAAAAAGCATATTATGTTTATTTGAAAATTTAAATTTTTCTCCTAGTGATTTTTGTTTAAAAATTCTTGAAATTTATATAATTTAATTTATTAGAGATGGGCAAATACTAGAAAGTATTCAAGATTTGGGATATTAAATATAATGTCAATAAAGAAAAATTGAGTATAAAGAATATTCTTCACTATCTCTGGTTAAATTTGAAAAAAACAATCCTGAATACATTTGAATGCGTGTTTTCTTAAATAGAAGTCTGCAGTAGGTAAAAAGGTGAAAATAAGAACAATTATCTTAACTACAATAGATTAAGCAATAAGAATACCTAAAAAATTTATTGTAAAAGTCAAAATAAAAAGTTTGAAGCTTCATTTCTTATAATTTTGTAAATTTTTTTCTTCTTGTTTTATTTTATTAATTTATTTAATATACTGAAATAAATAAATTAAAAATAAACAAAAATATAAAAACTGTCTATTGGTGTTACTGGTAAATATGTGTAATTAGCGAGTACAAGCATATAATAATAATAATATGTGTAAATAAGAAGATTACTTACTATCCAAAAGATTAGTATGAGGACTACTTTTCATCCATGAGTTACAATAGGATGTTTGTAACTTAGTCCACAACACATCATTTTTTAACAGAGGATAAAGTGCTAAATAAGATTTTTAAAAATAAAACAATAATTTAAGTAAAATCATTTTAGTCAATTAAAATCAAGCAAAAGCAATTTTATGAGGTTGCATTATCATATATGATATGACAATTAACATATGTATATATTAATATAAAAATATGCAAAAATGACTTGTTTGAAATTGGCACGAAAATTTAAATGGTTATCGATACTTAAACCAGACAATGCTTGATAAAATTATTTTTAATGCAATAAATAAAATCAAAATATTCTTATTCTATATAATAATATATAGATACCAGATCTGTCCACAAACATATTCAATTTTATATCTGAAACATAATAAAACGTTCCTAAATTTTCTTACTATTTAATCAAAATCTTAAAAGAACTTCTTATAAATTAGTAAATCTCTGGTTGAGCGACACATAGTTTGATGAATTACATTTTACAATATCTACAGAATCTATCTGACATTTAGCATTTGTGTAAATAATGAAGAATTCCAACATTTATCATAAATTTTAGGAGATAAATCACTTTTCATTCACAATAATAAGAGAATTATTGGAAATTAAAAATATATTTGTAGTCAATTCATGGTTCTTGAGCTTTATTTAATATCTTAACTTTTTTAACAAAGTTTTAATATGAAAGATTTTGAATTCCTACTCATATTAATACATTGTATTTTTAATTTTCAATTATATTTTTTAGTAATTTTGTTCTTATTCTAATGTTGGTTGTATATTATACAACCATTATTTGTAAAATAAAGATTATAGTAGGGTCCAAAATTCAATAAAGCAATACTATATATATTTAAACAATTGAGCCATTCACATGCAAAATCGATTAACTCCAATAGTATCCTTTGTATTACTTTTACATTTTTCATATAACTAATTTCGTATATCATGCATTCTACAATGTTTATTTAAATTTAAACAACATATATTATAAATTTCTCTACTTCTAGTTTTATGGAGTTAAATAATTTCAAAAATGAGGGGCTCAATTATTAAAATATGTTCACAATTTGAAGCAATTTATTGACTTGTAGACTATCTGTGTTCTGTTGTCTAGTTTTTAACTTAATTCATGATAAAATCTTATTTAATAGACACAATAAAATGACAACTTTTAAAAGTAATTTTCTTTTAATTTAGTCCAAAATGTTTTTTATAAATTGATAAATAGTAGTTATAAAAATATATAAATTTAATTATTATGAATAAATTTACTGAGTTAAAAATATCATTGTTATTTTTTTATAAGTTCATAAATTTATGATCATGGTAAAATATTAATGTGTAATAATTAAAACATTAAAAATATTGCCAAAATTTTTTGTATTTGTGTTTAATTCAGCTACATTCTAACGAATATATCTGAATAATTAAAAATATGTTACCTTTAATGTCTTGAGTGTCTTCTCCATTACTATTTGTATCACAGAATCTTGGTCTTAATTTTGGTTTTCCTTTCCATTCTAATTTTAATCATTTGAAACAACAGTATAAGAAAAATATCCAACTTCTCTCATTATTATTCTGTTCACACTGCCAAAGACAAAAATATGCAATTTTGTCATTTGTTAAATTTGACAGCATGTTCATATTGATTGATAATCTTTAATAGAACACTTTTTGTCATTGTTCTTTTTTGTTATAAATTGACAAAATTCTGCATATTTCTTATTCTCAGTTTAGCATTATACTAATAGTTCAGAATTCTATGCAGCCAAAATATGCAAGAAATGAGATTAAAACAAATTATCCTAATACATGTACAATACATAACTGTATAATATGAAAGGTAAAAATTTATAAAAGGGGAAAAGTTTGTATAATATTCGATAAGTTGTTACTTATGTAGAGCAAGAAATACTTCATTGAACTTATGTAAAATGTGTAAATACAATGTGTAAATTAAAATTCAATAAGACTATTCAAAAAATTAAGTGAAGACAATACTTAACATAGTTTTCACTAGTTTTTTTCCTATACAATAGAAATATTTTGAACTTTGAATAAAACATTCTATTATTAGATGTCATGAATTACCTCTAAATATAAAAAACTGCAGAAAATTTTCTATTGTAGGCTCTGATAAAAGTTTGTAAAACAAAAGTTATAACATTTTAGTGTGATGCGTAACATAATAATTAAAATATGTTTGTTTTAGCATCTATTTTAATTTACTACAAAAAACATACTGAATTTTACAATTTATAATATGAAATACTGAAAACCATTATTAATTTGTAATGATCATAATCCTAATATATTGTACTAACTGTTACCCATGACTTCGTCCATGCAGATTTTGAAGAAAACCCCATTTATATTTGGTATTTCAACAACCATAGTAATTGTTATATAACAACTACTGCTGAGAATTGCTGAGAATAAAATGAACTATTTTCAATTTGATCAATTTTCTGGAATGTTTACAATTGTTCTATAATCGAACCAATATGCAATAACAAATTCAAATTTAAAACGGTTCGAACATTTGGTTAGAAAATCGAAATATATAAAAAAATTTATAACAATGTTTAAATGTTATCAATTTAATACACCTAAGTACTCAATGAAGACTAAACATAGTTGAAAACAAAAAAATCTCATCTAAAATACTACAGTAGAAGTCATTCTTCAGGTTAAGCCTTAATCCTCTCCTTCTCCCTGCGGAGAGAATTTCTATTTGTTTATCTGGAAACAATTCAATTTAAACATAAGAATTTTACATATTAAAATTAGTTTTCCTTTATTTTTAATATTTTTAAGTTCTTATAATTGAAACTCTATTCATAAAAACTGCTGTTTTACTCTTTATATTTTTATCTAAACATTTTTGTATTCCTAAAATCATCTTCAGGAATAATACTAACAGTCAATATAAAAAGTTACACAGTCATTAAGAATGATACCTTCAGAAAGATGTATTATTTTTTGATAAATGGTTAATATACATCCTCCTTTCACATAAAACTGTCTAGTTTGCCTTCCACAACTGTATATTTTCATTATTAAAGTTTTAAACTCTAAAGAAGTAGTTTTTATGAATAAGTGAATACAAGAGTTATTTGGTTGTTTTTTTTTTATAATTCATTGTTTAAAATGTAAAATGCACATTTTGTTTTAAGCATTTTATGGTTAACATTCAATGTATTCTACATGGAAAATCATAATGATATCGATAAGATTATAACATTAGTTTTTATTAATTTAAAAAGTACAGAATCCCAAATACTAGAATTAAAAAGCAAAAATTAAATTAAGAATAATCTACAAATAAATATCTAAGAATATTTACAAACATATTTGTACTTTAAAAAGTCAAAATATAATTAATCATCCATAAAATAAACTAATCATATAGTCCAATAAAAAAAAAGTAGAGATGCTTACTGATATCAATCCAATAAATATGATAACTACTATCAAGATGATGATAACTACTATCAAGAAAAGAAAATAAAGATCAGACATCAGTTTGTAAAATTAACTGATTCCAATATGCTGATATATTGGTATCAAATAGGTATCAGTTACATCTCTAAAAAAAAAAATAATAATGTCAAGATAACGATAATTTAAAACATGTTTTAAATGACAACTATGTTAAAAAGAATGCAAATCAGAAAATTATTTGGAAATAAACAGCTATTATAAACATTTATAAGATATCATAACAAATAAATAAAATTATTAAAAGTAGTCAGGTTAATTGAAAATTAAATATCTATCAAATAAAATGAAAAGAACTTGGCAGAATTTATGATATCAAATAGATAATTTGTCAAAATTATAATGGTCTCAGTCAACAATGTTGAACAACACATACAAAATGATTATTATTCAACCACAAAATACCTGTAACTAGATATTTGGAATATGTAAATCTAAAGAATATTTCAAAAGAATTTTATCTAATCAGTTTTATCTAAAGAAAGGTATTTGGGAAAACTTTCAGAATAGTATATGTCTATTATGACAGATTGAATAGAAAGAAAATATGTAATAATTTGAACAAAAATACATACCTTGGCTTTGAGTAAATGTGTAATTTGTTAGAAATTAAAAAATAAACCATTTGACATAATTATTATTCTTTTTTTATTTTAAAAATTTTATATTTACTGAAATGATTATTTTAAAACTAATGAAGGAAACAATCACTTAAAAATAAACTTAATCTTCAAAATAAAGAAAAGGCTGAGCTAAAATAAGCAAAACAATAGTTAGTAGTATAAAGATAAAAGGTTTCAGTTACATCTCTAAAAAGAGAATGTCAAGATACAGTTTAGATATTCATTTAGAATGTATCTAAATGAAAAATAGCAAAAATTTAAGCTAGACTAAGTGTAGATAAGTTTAAAATTTAGTTTCTTTGACTTTGATAAATGGAATAATGGAATCAGAAGTTAGACATACAACCAGAAAAAGAATAGAGAAATTATGCATGAAAAATGAAATTTAAATTTGACATAAATCAAATAAGACTTATCAGCAATAAGATAAATTTGAAGATAATTGTTTCAATAATTTCTTCTCTTAAGAATAGGATTCAATGAAATTTTCAGGGGGAAAAGTTATAGAAAATATCACAGAAATATTGTTGAAATTGAAAATTATATATATACATATATATATGTTTAATGATCGCTTCAGGTCTTTACTACTGGTAACATCTCTATTCAATTGATTTTAGACATGTTGAGACAAAATCTAATACCCTTTATACAATATCCAATATTAAATTATTATGCAGATGTAAATGCATTATTTAAAACTCATATACCAGATTATACATTATATTTTAATTTGCAATTACCTGTGATTCACTATCAAGTTAGTAAGCTCAAATATACTGCTGGCCAAGTAAAATGCCACAACATATAGGCATCTAGATATTGCAGGTGTTGCATTTTACTTGGCCAGCAGTGTATATGCTAAAACAGGTATATCAGTATCCATATACAGTAGAGCGTCGTTTATCTGAATCAATTGGGGACTGGGGTTGTTTGGATAACTTATTTTTCGGATAACCAATTATGTATGAAAAAATATATTAATTTATCCCGTGTTGAAATTTTTCTCCGTTGCGTGTCGCTTCGCGTTGAATTTTCGTCGATGTTAAGCCTAACGAAGACTATTGTATCATTAAAAATTATTTTTTTATTTTGTACAAACAAAATAAATATATTGAAAAATATAAAAACAATAAAAAATTATACTTCAGATGTTAATTTAGTATCAAAAACGTAAAATATTTGAGTAG
>NW_019384594.1:375332-453421 GCF_000671375.1 Centruroides sculpturatus | reverse complement strand
TCGATTACCTACAACCCGCTATTGAAATCAATACATAGTAGAATCGCAAGGCAGAGGGGTATCTCCCTGGCATTCAGAAGATGCCCTTCTATATTTGATATTCTACGTAATGGAAAAGACAAATCTAAGGAAGAAAGAATGCCGGGGGTATATAGACTGCCACTTAGGGACCATCGTTTTGGCAAGGACTTAATTTACATAGGCTCAACAAAACAAGCTGTTGGAATCAGATTGAAAGAACACATGCGTGATATTCAACAAAATAAATGTACCACTTCCTTATCAACTTATGCGTCTGATCCAGAAATAACTGCAGACTTTGCAAATGCTAAATTAATTACCACCTCCTCATATTTAGACCATCTCAAATGGTTGAAGCAAATAGAAATATACAGGGCATACAGCACTACATCACCTATTAATTCCAGAGATGAGATCTCTCTCTCTTTGGCATGGCAGGCCCTAATACAACAGGAGGATTAGGTGAATCGTAGACCTAAAATTAAAGGAAGTAAATGGGTTATCTGAAATTATATGGTATTTTATGCTTTACAACAAAGTTATTCGTAAAATCTTTAAAAAAGATGGAAAATATTTAAATAGCTGTCGATATGACGTGGAACTGTGACGTTCACAGCTATAGGTCACGTGATTCCATTCTATCTTTTCGATTTTAAAAAATCGTTCAAAACGAATATTTTTCGTATTTATTAACTTTTCAAACGATTTTTACCTGAAGAAGGACCCAGGAGGGGTCTGAAAACGTTTGTACTATTAATTCTTATTTCACATCGGTTAAAGGTTTTTCTGAGGTGTGTATTATTTAAGTTAAATCCGATGTGCAGGTGATAATTATTATGTATGGAAATTTATGGGACACCCTGCATTATTGAATAGAAAGCTAAAAAGAAGTTAATTTAAGTTATATATAAATTTTTCTAAAATTTATTAATATAAGTGGTTATTTCAAAAATTTAAAATAACTAGTGACTTTTTTATCCAAAGAATGCTTTACATTTTACTTTTCATGTTTGGATTGTAATCATTACAATTTTAGTTAGCTTATACAACAAAAATTTTTTTCTACTTAATTATTTGTGTTAATTATAAACAACAATCAACATTAAATTAGTTTTAAAATTTAAAATATTTACCCTCAAATATTCTTAATAAAACATCAATTTTCTCTGCTGGATAACTTGCCAAAATTGTTTTCACACTCTGAAAAACGATTCATTGTATATTTATTGAGATTACAGGAAAATAAAACAAAAATTATCCATGAAAAATAATAAGTTATGAAATTAATTGTACAAACATTTAAATGAAATTTTTAGATTTACAATTAATATTATAATAAATAATAACAAGTCAGTAATAGAATTAAACTTCCATACTATAAAGTTCTACATTATAAATTTCTCTGGAATATTGAAAATGTACAGTACCAGATGTATCTTGAAAGCAATTCTAATGTTGTTCTCAAAGAGAAATCATTCTTATATAAATATTTATAGTAGTTTATATTTTATGTATTTTTAAAAAAATGCATTTGTAATTTCTCTTTAATATCCAAACAGTTACATTTAGACATAATGAACTTCAGTGCATTAAACTCATTCTACAGGGGTCCACAACTCCAAGGGGTCTGTGAGCTTGGATTGGAAAAAATTCTCATTATCTTTTTTCTCTCTAACCTCTTACTGAAATCTAACATTTCCTACACTTATGAATGCATGCAATAAATGATAGTAGTATCAGCTATATATGTAGTCACCAATAAAAACAACAGCTATTTTTATATCATACTAGCAGATGAGCCTGGCATTGCTTGGGAAAAAGCATTGATAGCAAAGATTAAGATTATTAGACTATAGCTGATATTACTCATTTTATCGAGTGCAAGAATGTCCCTTCTCTTCTGAGACTAAGTAGAAAATTTTTAGATATCTGCTTACCACACCGGGATAATGATAATTAAGACTCACTGCAACCACTAACCAGTGCATAGTACCACTAAGTGATGAATAAACATTTTTGTAACTCTTTCTGGGTTTTTCCTCAGGTTTACTAAATTCTAAAAATAAGCTGGATCTTCCAGAATCATTCATAAATATAAATTCAAACATAAAATTGAACATTTTAAGATGAAGAGTTTGAATAAAGCAAACTTATGCGCATGCACTCTTCATGTCAACTTTATATATGAAATGCTCACATACACGTGCACCACCTATCATAGGATAAATGTACTATGCCAGAAACCTTTGCGGGAGTGTATTAAACAACTTCCCATGAAACTTTGGGATAAATGGAATCGGATAAATGGTGTAGTAATGCATGAAGGACAGACAGAGAGACATACATTCATTTTTATATATATAGATTATAGTTGCATTTCTCTAAAATTGACATGAAAATTGAACCGTGGATCCATAATCCTTTTCTTTCTGATATAAACTGTATTGCAGATGCTGACTTAACAAAAAATGAACTTATTGATCTTAGGACAAAAAACTTACTACAGTTGGAGTTTAACTCAAAATGCCTTGGAGAATTCTGGTGTTCCCTAAGAGAAGCCTATCCTTGTCTTGTAAAACAAGCTATGGAAACTTTGTTTTCATTTGCAATAATATATCTTTGAGAATCGGGATTTTCAATACTTGTAATAATAAAAACAAAAAGTTGAAATTGATTTGATGTCCAACATAACAAGCATGTTGCCTTGTCAAATACCACACCACAGTTCGATGTTCTGATTAAATATAAACAACAACAATCTTCACACTGATATATCTTAAAAAAAATATAATTTAACTTTAGCTTTCCTACATTNATTATACTTAAATATCTAAAATTTAATTTTAGATCCCTACTTTAATTGATAAATTGCTGACAATGCCACCATCAAGTAAAGCAGGAAATAATGAAGCATTAAATTTACTACTTAAACGTCCATGGGATCCTGTAGCTTCACTTTTAAATCAGCATAAACCTGTAAGTTTTAATTATTTAATTTTATAGCTTACTGCCATGTGGCAAAGGAAAGATTCAAATGTAACTGATCATATTATTCCATAAGAATTATTAATTTATTTTTTCTCAATATAAAGTTTTATAGATTGAGATGCTAATTTAAAAATATTGTTTTAATAATAATAATAAACAAAAATATAAAAACTGTCTATTGGTGTTACTGGTAAATATGTGTAATTAGCGAGTACAAGCATATAATAATAATAATATGTGTAAATAAGAAGATTACTTACTATCCAAAAGATTAGTATGAGGACTACTTTTCATCCATGAGTTACAATAGGATGTTTGTAACTTAGTCCACAACACATCATTTTTTAACAGAGGATAAAGTGCTAAATAAGATTTTTAAAAATAAAACAATAATTTAAGTAAAATCATTTTAGTCAATTAAAATCAAGCAAAAGCAATTTTATGAGGTTGCATTATCATATATGATATGACAATTAACATATGTATATATTAATATAAAAATATGCAAAAATGACTTGTTTGAAATTGGCACGAAAATTTAAATGGTTATCGATACTTAAACCAGACAATGCTTGATAAAATTATTTTTAATGCAATAAATAAAATCAAAATATTCTTATTCTATATAATAATATATAGATACCAGATCTGTCCACAAACATATTCAATTTTATATCTGAAACATAATAAAACGTTCCTAAATTTTCTTACTATTTAATCAAAATCTTAAAAGAACTTCTTATAAATTAGTAAATCTCTGGTTGAGCGACACATAGTTTGATGAATTACATTTTACAATATCTACAGAATCTATCTGACATTTAGCATTTGTGTAAATAATGAAGAATTCCAACATTTATCATAAATTTTAGGAGATAAATCACTTTTCATTCACAATAATAAGAGAATTATTGGAAATTAAAAATATATTTGTAGTCAATTCATGGTTCTTGAGCTTTATTTAATATCTTAACTTTTTTAACAAAGTTTTAATATGAAAGATTTTGAATTCCTACTCATATTAATACATTGTATTTTTAATTTTCAATTATATTTTTTAGTAATTTTGTTCTTATTCTAATGTTGGTTGTATATTATACAACCATTATTTGTAAAATAAAGATTATAGTAGGGTCCAAAATTCAATAAAGCAATACTATATATATTTAAACAATTGAGCCATTCACATGCAAAATCGATTAACTCCAATAGTATCCTTTGTATTACTTTTACATTTTTCATATAACTAATTTCGTATATCATGCATTCTACAATGTTTATTTAAATTTAAACAACATATATTATAAATTTCTCTACTTCTAGTTTTATGGAGTTAAATAATTTCAAAAATGAGGGGCTCAATTATTAAAATATGTTCACAATTTGAAGCAATTTACTGACTTGTAGACTATCTGTGTTCTGTTGTCTAGTTTTTAACTTAATTCATGATAAAATTTTATTTAATAGACACAATAAAATGACAACTTTTAAAAGTAATTTTCTTTTAATTTAGTCCAAAATGTTTTTTATAAATTGATAAATAGTAGTTATAAAAATATATAAATTTAATTATTATGAATAAATTTACTGAGTTAAAAATATCATTGTTATTTTTTTATAAGTTCATAAATTTATGATCATGGTAAAATATTAATGTGTAATAATTAAAACATTAAAAATATTGCCAAAATTTTTTGTATTTGTGTTTAATTCAGCTACATTCTAACGAATATATCTGAATAATTAAAAATATGTTACCTTTAATGTCTTGAGTGTCTTCTCCATTACTATTTGTATCACAGAATCTTGGTCTTAATTTTGGTTTTCCTTTCCATTCTAATTTTAATCATTTGAAACAACAGTATAAGAAAAATATCCAACTTCTCTCATTATTATTCTGTTCACACTGCCAAAGACAAAAATATGCAATTTTGTCATTTGTTAAATTTGACAGCATGTTCATATTGATTGATAATCTTTAATAGAACACTTTTTGTCATTGTTCTTTTTTGTTATAAATTGACAAAATTCTGCATATTTCTTATTCTCAGTTTAGCATTATACTAATAGTTCAGAATTCTATGCAGCCAAAATATGCAAGAAATGAGATTAAAACAAATTATCCTAATACATGTACGATACATAACTGTATAATATGAAAGGTAAAAATTTATAAAAGGGGAAAAGTTTGTATAATATTCGATAAGTTGTTACTTATGTAGAGCAAGAAATACTTCATTGAACTTATGTAAAATGTGTAAATACAATGTGTAAATTAAAATTCAATAAGACTATTCAAAAAATTAAGTGAAGACAATACTTAACATAGTTTTCACTAGTTTTTTTCCTATACAATAGAAATATTTTGAACTTTGAATAAAACATTCTATTATTAGATGTCATGAATTACCTCTAAATATAAAAAACTGCAGAAAATTTTCTATTGTAGGCTCTGATAAAAGTTTGTAAAACAAAAGTTATAACATTTTAGTGTGATGCGTAACATAATAATTAAAATATGTTTGTTTTAGCATCTATTTTAATTTACTACAAAAAACATACTGAATTTTACAATTTATAATATGAAATACTGAAAACCATTATTAATTTGTAATGATCATAATCCTAATATATTGTACTAACTGTTACCCATGACTTCGTCCATGCAGATTTTGAAGAAAACCCCATTTATATTCGGTATTTCAACAACCATAGTAATTGTTATATAACAACTACTGCTGAGAATTGCTGAGAATAAAATGAACTATTTTCAATTTGATCAATTTTCTGGAATGTTTACAATTGTTCTATAATCGAACCAATATGCAATAACAAATTCAAATTTAAAACGGTTCGAACATTTGGTTAGAAAATCGAAATATATAAAAAAATTNATAAATATTTTAAATAATATAACAAATAAAATTAATTTGTAAAAGTCATTAATTATATATCAGAAGCAAAGTTATTCTTAAATGTAGTAAAATTAAAATTAAAATAACAAATAAATGTTATTTATAATGTTACAATTAATTTTCAGTAATTAAATTATTGTGTATATGCACTGTAGTGTGTTAAATAAAATGCATATTTCATACTACTGGTTTGGTCACTGAATATATAACATTTAGTGCCTTATCCAATAGTTTGTAATATATTGTACATCATTATTTCTTGAATATAAATATATTATTTTTTAAACTTAATTATTAAATAACTATATGTATAATTAAATGTAAATGTGTATATAAGATCTTTTCATGTTAGTATATGTATATTTTTACTTTTTGAAAAATATTTTCTTAATTTTTGAATATAAATTAGAAAAAATTATTTTATAATGCCATCATTTAAAAGATGAAAGTATATATTTTATGACCTCATAATTTTTTTGTAAATGATTTTATAATACTATTGGTATCTATACAATTTAAATTTGTTTTTAATGAATGTCTTGCTACTAAATCCAATTTTTATTTCATAACTTCATACATTTACAAAACAACGTCATTTATACCTTGTGGCCATATATATCTTAATTACAAAATTTTCTCTTAATTTTTCTGTAAACAAAGAAAAGCAAAGTTTACCTAAGAAACCTGCATGCTTCATGGAGTCCACAAGAATTGTGATATGGATCTTCTATATCAGGATCTATACCATAATCTAACATAAGACGAACAACATCTTTATGACCTCTGATACAGGAATCAATAAATGCTCTACTTGATGTACGAAATGCAGGTTCATGATCCAACAGCAAGGCAACTGCATCTGTAAAATTTAATTGATGAATTTACTCCATTATCTAATGCCAATCTTTATTTTGCAATAATTTCAAAATATAATTAAAAATTTCTGACTAATATTAATTAAGAACTAATATGTGAGGTCTGAATGCACCACTTTTTATTTCTGTTTTATTTCTTGTTTATTGTTGTAGAAAGATTAAACAAAGAGAATATTGTTAATGTTACACTGTTAGAAATATTTTACATTTCTAACAGTGTAAAAATGAGAAAAAAAATGTTGTTGTTAAGAGGAATACAGTTCAAATGAGTTAAAAGATAGGTCTAATCATCTCGGACACATCATTCATACTTTTTCCTGCAGCAACACTTTAATATATGGATATTTTCAACCACATTTAGGGGGCCTGTACAGGTTTTAATATTGACCAAATCAAATGTCTAACAAAATAAAAGTTTTGAACAACTTTCCTGTTCTATTGATGTCAGAGGACCTTTGAAAATAGATATCTCCCAACCATATACATATGTAGATAGAATTACATAAATAACAAAATCAATTAATTAAATAAATCCATATTATATAATTCTAATTAATCACAGTAAATTAAATTATCATCAGTATTTAAGTGTTAAATATTGTATAAATATTGTCATTGACATACATAACACTAAATTGTACAAAAAAAAAACATGTTAATTCTCAAATTTTGAAGATAAGAATGAATCAATAAAATAGTTTTTGCCTCAGCAATTGGTTTAAGTTAATTCTTTATTGTTAAAAATGAATATAGTCATTTGTAATTTTTATTTACATCTGAAATTATTAAGATGATTAATTACAATTCATAGGTAATGAAATGAGAGGAATTATATATATTTCTATTGTTAATATTATAAAAACAAATTTATTTTATGACTAAATGGAAATTTCAACACATTACCTATGCGACCATACTGTGCAGACAGATCAAACGGAGTAGCTCCATCTTTATTTTTAGCTAATAAATCTGGTTGAGCCTACAAAGAAATTCTATTATTAATAGTATTATTTTCATTATTACAGTACACATTAATATAGAAAACAAAAATTATCTTTCTCACTCAGAAAAGAATATTGACTTATTCAGTATATAGAATAAAATCAATAAGTTATAAAATAATTAATTTCAGAATATATTATTTTATTAGTGTTATAATTATATTTAATATTTAAGTTTATTATTAAAATTTAGTCATCTTACCCTCAATAATTTCAAAAGAATGAACTTAGTTCCTGGTATACAGTTTTGGCAAGCAATATGGACTGGTGTATTTCTATCATGGTTGAAAGTATCTACCTATAAATCAAGAAATTTTAACAGTCAATAAAAAATATACAATACAATAACATTTTATTTAACTGTTAGGATAAATCCTTGTAGAAGGGAAGATTCAGAGTTTAATTGAGTTTAACAATAATATGACAGGTAAAATATTTTAGATGGACTGGTTGAAGTGTTCCAGGATACTATGAAATGATAAGATATTGATTAAATCAAGGTTGCAGGATGCACAGTGCTGATCAAGAAGATAATTTTGGAGTTGAACCTCAATGAGTAGAGGTTTAGACAGAGTTATATTAGGACACATTTATGTGAGTGACTGAAATTAGTAAAGATGTATGATTGAGAGCAATATTCAGACAGACTTTGAATGTACCATGAATGATGTATACACTGCCGGCCCGAACAAACTCAGCGCCCTAGGCAAATGAATTTGACGTCGCCCCATTTTAAAAAATTGAAGACCGTTAATCATGATTTAATATGTAGCACACAATATTGCGATCGTGAGACTACGGCGCTACTTTCAAAATGGTCTTCATGTGTTGACCCATGAGACTCACGTGTCAACACATAAGAAAGGATTATGATCAAAATCATTTATTTTTTCATTATTTATTATAATTTATGCATGTACTTTTGCCATGCTGCCTCCCAAATTCAAGTGCCCTAGGCCATCACCTAGTTCACCTATATGAAAGGGCCAGCCCTAAATGTATATAAAGTGACAAAGTGATTCTGTCTTTAGTAGTTGACTGGGTTATGGTGTTATCGATGATTAGGAATGAATAGGGTTCCAGTAAGTCTAAGACTTTAATAAAATATCAAGAGTGATACTAAATTGTTTCAGTATGATGTTAATTAAAAAGTACCAATTGAGAGAATGAGGGTTGTTGATTTCAAAGATAAGATTTTTTAAAGTAGCAAGGTTCATGCTGCAAATGGAGTTTGAACTATTTTTTAATCTTTTAATGAAGTTAAGGATTTGTTTCAATAGGACTGATTAAAATATGGTCCTACGAAGTTTGATCCTTATAATGCACCTGGACACCAAGCAGTCAAGTTTGAATAGTTTGCAAATAAAAATGCATTGAATTTGCTCTGTTTCAAATGCAGGGAGAGTATATGAAAGAGAGCTGAAGGCACTACAATTGAATAGTCTAAAAATGACTTTAGGATCAAGTTTTTCATTTTTTTTGCAAAACAAAGAAGATATTAGGAATAATCATAGTACAATGGTTGATAATTTTCATAAGATGTTATTAAAAGCTAAATATACTGAAGATGTAGATGCCTAAATATTTAAATAAGGAACAATATCCAGGTTGATGGGACTTAAGAAAAATTAATCATTTTTCCTCACTCTAGGACCACTCCTGAAGATCCTGATTTTGATTTCATTATTGAAATTAAATTGTTTATTGTTTAATTATTAGAATAAATATATTTTTGACAATATCTCTTATAATAATAAAACAGAACAGATAGTCATTAAACTATTTCAAACAAAAATATGATTAGATACAAAAATAGATATGCCTAATAGTATTTGTTATTGTTGATACATGATATTATGTTATCATTAAAACAATACCAGATAAAAATAAAATCTAACTAAAAATATAAAAATATTGTTTAAATAAAATTTTTGTATTCTAACGGATATGCATAAAATTGCAAGTTTAGAATTCTAAAATCATGTCTCAATTTCTGTTTGAACTGGATTTTTAAAATTTTTAAATATGTAAATGATTTTCCATAAAATCTATTTACTATTTCATAAAGCAAGTATACAAGATACTTTGATATTATACAAATGCTTTATTCAAAAACTACAAAGTAAAATAAATATAGAGAAAATAAAAAAGTAATAATTAAAAATACATACAATGGGTGATTGGTTAACGAACAAATCAGATAACAAACACTTTCGCGAAAGTTTTTATGTTTGGACAACGAACACATGATCGGATAATGAACACCTCACAGAACAAACACAGAAGAAGCAACATAAAATAATGAATACCGATTGGTCTTTCCTTGTCTTTGAGCAACAATTCGAAACTTTTCGGAGTGCGGGAGACATCAACATTGACGCTCAACCCGATACATACCGACCGGATAGTATTCCTCCAAACTTTGAAATTCTCCCTTGAAATTCCAGCCTTTTATTTTTCTGACAAAAACAATTCTTTTATGTATTTGCGAGACTGTCAGGTAGGCACTCATTAAGTTTTGCATCTGTTTTTCTTTTCGAAAGGTGAGAGTGGGCAGAAGATGCCTAATGTTGCTGGCAGTATGGAATGAACAGGTCTACAGTAGGCTGAAGTTCAATCTTATTTAAGAAAGATACTGTATAATCAAGAAGATTCAAGCTGCTAAAGGAGTAACAAAAATCACATCTGAGAAATAAAGAACATCAAAGAGTTCATAATGGAACCTAAAACGAATCTGATGACAGAATAACGCGAAGAAATTTGGCAAGATATGTTTTCTTCTGAAAAAGAGGATTAATGACAATATCTGCTATTAAAGATCTTTTGAAGAAGTGGGAGGATATCAGAACAACAGTCTTAGAATGGCATCCAAACCAAGTTGAGTCTTGGGGATTTCTACAATTACAATGCTATTAATTACTTCTGAAAAATCCTGAAGAAGAGAGAAAAGCAATCGACATTAGACAGATTCTTTAATCCTTTCAAACAGAAAAAACATGACTAATAAAAATGCAAGACTGTATATGTACGTATTTTTATTATTACATATGAATAAACGTAGTAAGAAAGTATATAATTTTTATTTTTGGGGGTCTCCAGGATGAATTAATTAAATTCCCATTAAAACCTATGGTAAATTAATAATCGGTTAACAAACAATTTGGATAGCAAACAAAGTCTTGGAACGGATTATGTTCGTTAATCGACCATCCACTGTATTCTAAAAATTAACCAATCATTCTTATATTATATTATAATAAATTCTGCACATTTTAAATTAGTAATACTCACTTCAGCTCCACATTGAAGCAGCAATTCAATCATATCAGATCTCCCATTGAAAGTTGCTACATGTAATGCAGTGTTTCTTAAATAAACAAAAAAACAGGAATATTGAAAAATAAATATTTGCATTTTTTAAATCATATGAATAAAAAAATATAAGTACAGTATATACAAAAAGAAATAAGCATTTTTGAAATATTACAAGCAATTAGAGAGTATAAACTTAAATATACATAAGTAAACAAAGATCATTTTGTACTCCATCACTTCCTATAAGTAAGAACTATTGTTTTTAAAATATACTTAAACTTTTAACCATTTATACTCTTAATCTGTAGAAGTAAAACAATGAAGAAAACATAATATTTTATTAAAAAAATACATGAAGGGTCTATTAATTCTTTTAACATATTAACAATCATTAAATGTTAAATTTTATATTTCTTTATCTAGTCCAGATTATAATTATAATGAACAAATTTTTTTCTTACCCTTTGTTATCTCTAGCATTGACATCTGCATTAAAATGAATAAGGAGCATAGCAAGTTCTCGATTACCTAAAATTAAAAAAGTGTAAATATATATATACATATTTTACAAAATTCTATGCATGTTTATAATCCATTGAAATATTACTGTCATTTAAATATGCAAAATATTCACAAATATATTGAATATTTGCTGGTATTATGATAATAAACAAATACATATGCAGATTTTGTACATAATGTACTGTACATATGCAGATTTTGATACGATAGTATTTAAAACATTTAAGTCTATGTGTTTCTTTACTATATTCAGAATTTGAATATGGATTTCTATGCATTTGGAGCTAGAACTATTTAAAATGACTAAGACACCTTTGTTTTTGTTTTTGCCGAAAACATTTGTGGGCAAACAAATGTTTTCGGCCTTCTTCAGGCACACTATGGTCTGTACCTAAAGAAGGCCTATTAAGAAGGCCAAAAACGTTTGTAATCAGTGTTTAAACTGCTAGAAACAAAGTGAGAAAGGTTTTGTCTTAGTCATTTGAATATGGATTAATTCCATAAAGTTTATCTATTATTCTGTAAATTCTCTCATTTCCTCACAGAAATATTTTTTATTTTGGTTGCTATATTTCAATAAAACTAGATTCCTTTAAAGTTTATGTTTTGCATTTAAAAATATTTTTCTGAAAAAGGATCTGTGACCTTCACCTGACTGGCAAAGAGGTCCATAGAACAAAAAAGGTTAAGAACCCCTGCTCTATACTATTTATGATTAAACACTGTTTAACTGTGGTGTGTATTAAAGAATTTAAAGAAATATATTTAACATTGCTACTGTGTGGTACTCTTTACAATGGTGTCTGGCTGGCAATAGTTACAGAAATAAGTTAGTTACTAAATTGGTTAAGATACTATCAAAACAGAAACTAAAATTGTTTTATTCATTCAATTTTAATATCTATATAATAAACTTTTGAAACTTTATTAAATTGGGACCATTGTACATAAAAAAGAAACTGGTACATAGAATAAATTTAAGAATTGATAAAAGCTTCATATAAACAAAAAATTCAACTATTATATTTCCTGGTCTTAATTTATAATCTAACTACATTAATATAGTATTAAAATTTATTCATAGACATTAAAATTATATGAATAAGAAATGAATGCTTATCCATATAATTCAAAGATGATCATAAAAATACATGAAATTTTTTCTATGTATTTTCCCCAAATATTTTAAAAATCTATAAAGCACACTATTTGTCAAATTCATTTTTTAAATATTATTGTTAAATAAATTATTTATTGAAATTCTGTAAACCATTACCAAGAAAAATGATTAAAACATTATGTAATTTAAATATTATAATAAATATAAAATTTAAACATTGTGTAATGTAAAAATAATTTATCTATAAATAAATTTATTATAATTTAATCCTTTATTACACACTATATATATCTTTCTTACAATCATGACAAAGTTTAAATCATATTATACTGTATTTGAAATAGATTTTACCTCTTCTTTGCTGTTAAATTTTTCAGGATCTGCACCATGAGATATTAACAGTGTTACTACATCAATTCTATAAATAAAATTATTTTATTAAATATATCTGCTGTAGACTTTATAAATTATGTGACTTCATATAACTATATGTAATTACATTGGGATTATAATAATTATTAAAATTATGACTTAATATCTTTCTCTACTATTTAAAACTGGTACATATAAACCATAAAATAACATTCCTTTAATACTTTAAATCTCCAGCACAGTAATTTAATATCTTAAAGTCCAATTTAAGGTATCTAAGGTGTGTTATTTTATGGATGGACTTAAGTGGTTAAATGATTGACAATCAGTTCATANTATTATAAACATTTATAAGATATCATAACAAATAAATAAAATTATTTTATTAAATATATCTGCTGTAGACTTTATAAATTATGTGACTTCATATAACTATATGTAATTACATTGGGATTATAATAATTATTAAAATTATGACTTAATATCTTTCTCTACTATTTAAAACTGGTACATATAAACCATAAAATAACATTCCTTTAATACTTTAAATCTCCAGCACAGTAATTTAATATCTTAAAGTCCAATTTAAGGTATCTAAGGTGTGTTATTTTATGGATGGACTTAAGTGGTTAAATGATTGACAATCAGTTCATATTATCATTAAATGATATAAAACTAAGTATTGATAGAAATATTAATAAGTAGCAATAATTCTTTCAATCTTTGACATTCTAATAAAGTATGANCAATAACAAATTCAAATTTAAAACGGTTCGAACATTTGGTTAGAAAATCGAAATATATAAAAAAATTTATAACAATGTTTAAATGTTATCAATTTAATACACCTAAGTACTCAATGAAGACTAAACATAGTTGAAAACAAAAAAATCTCATCTAAAATACTACAGTAGAAGTCATTCTTCAGGTTAAGCCTTAATCCTCTCCTTCTCCCTGCGGAGAGAATTTCTATTTGTTTATCTGGAAACAATTCAATTTAAACATAAGAATTTTACATATTAAAATTAGTTTTCCTTTATTTTTAATATTTTTAAGTTCTTATAATTGAAACTCTATTCATAAAAACTGCTGTTTTACTCTTTATATTTTTATCTAAACATTTTTGTATTCCTAAAATCATCTTCAGGAATAATACTAACAGTCAATATAAAAAGTTACACAGTCATTAAGAATGATACCTTCAGAAAGATGTATTATTTTTTGATAAATGGTTAATATACATCCTCCTTTCACATAAAACTGTCTAGTTTGCCTTCCACAACTGTATATTTTCATTATTAAAGTTTTAAACTCTAAAGAAGTAGTTTTTATGAATAAGTGAATACAAGAGTTATTTGGTTGTTTTTTTTTTATAATTCATTGTTTAAAATGTAAAATGCACATTTTGTTTTAAGCATTTTATGGTTAACATTCAATGTATTCTACATGGAAAATCATAATGATATCGATAAGATTATAACATTAGTTTTTATTAATTTAAAAAGTACAGAATCCCAAATACTAGAATTAAAAAGCAAAAATTAAATTAAGAATAATCTACAAATAAATATCTAAGAATATTTACAAACATATTTGTACTTTAAAAAGTCAAAATATAATTAATCATCCATAAAATAAACTAATCATATAGTCCAATAAAAAAAAAGTAGAGATGCTTACTGATATCAATCCAATAAATATGATAACTACTATCAAGATGATGATAACTACTATCAAGAAAAGAAAATAAAGATCAGACATCAGTTTGTAAAATTAACTGATTCCAATATGCTGATATATTGGTATCAAATAGGTATCAGTTACATCTCTAAAAAAAAAAATAATAATGTCAAGATAATGATAATTTAAAACATGTTTTAAATGACAACTATGTTAAAAAGAATGCAAATCAGAAAATTATTTGGAAATAAACAGCTATTATAAACATTTATAAGATATCATAACAAATAAATAAAATTATTAAAAGTAGTCAGGTTAATTGAAAATTAAATATCTATCAAATAAAATGAAAAGAACTTGGCAGAATTTATGATATCAAATAGATAATTTGTCAAAATTATAATGGTCTCAGTCAACAATGTTGAACAACACATACAAAATGATTATTATTCAACCACAAAATACCTGTAACTAGATATTTGGAATATGTAAATCTAAAGAATATTTCAAAAGAATTTTATCTAATCAGTTTTATCTAAAGAAAGGTATTTGGGAAAACTTTCAGAATAGTATATGTCTATTATGACAGATTGAATAGAAAGAAAATATGTAATAATTTGAACAAAAATACATACCTTGGCTTTGAGTAAATGTGTAATTTGTTAGAAATTAAAAAATAAACCATTTGACATAATTATTATTCTTTTTTTATTTTAAAAATTTTATATTTACTGAAATGATTATTTTAAAACTAATGAAGGAAACAATCACTTAAAAATAAACTTAATCTTCAAAATAAAGAAAAGGCTGAGCTAAAATAAGCAAAACAATAGTTAGTAGTATAAAGATAAAAGGTTTCAGTTACATCTCTAAAAAGAGAATGTCAAGATACAGTTTAGATATTCATTTAGAATGTATCTAAATGAAAAATAGCAAAAATTTAAGCTAGACTAAGTGTAGATAAGTTTAAAATTTAGTTTCTTTGACTTTGATAAATGGAATAATGGAATCAGAAGTTAGACATACAACCAGAAAAAGAATAGAGAAATTATGCATGAAAAATGAAATTTAAATTTGACATAAATCAAATAAGACTTATCAGCAATAAGATAAATTTGAAGATAATTGTTTCAATAATTTCTTCTCTTAAGAATAGGATTCAATGAAATTTTCAGGGGGAAAAGTTATAGAAAATATCACAGAAATATTGTTGAAATTGAAAATTATATATATACATATATATATGTTTAATGATCGCTTCAGGTCTTTACTACTGGTAACATCTCTATTCAATTGATTTTAGACATGTTGAGACAAAANTTACTTTTTGAAAAATATTTTCTTAATTTTTGAATATAAATTAGAAAAAATTATTTTATAATGCCATCATTTAAAAGATGAAAGTATATATTTTATGACCTCATAATTTTTTTGTAAATGATTTTATAATACTATTGGTATCTATACAATTTAAATTTGTTTTTAATGAATGTCTTGCTACTAAATCCAATTTTTATTTCATAACTTCATACATTTACAAAACAACGTCATTTATACCTTGTGGCCATATATATCTTAATTACAAAATTTTCTCTTAATTTTTCTGTAAACAAAGAAAAGCAAAGTTTACCTAAGAAACCTGCATGCTTCATGGAGTCCACAAGAATTGTGATATGGATCTTCTATATCAGGATCTATACCATAATCTAACATAAGACGAACAACATCTTTATGACCTCTGATACAGGAATCAATAAATGCTCTACTTGATGTACGAAATGCAGGTTCATGATCCAACAGCAAGGCAACTGCATCTGTAAAATTTAATTGATGAATTTACTCCATTATCTAATGCCAATCTTTATTTTGCAATAATTTCAAAATATAATTAAAAATTTCTGACTAATATTAATTAAGAACTAATATGTGAGGTCTGAATGCACCACTTTTTATTTCTGTTTTATTTCTTGTTTATTGTTGTAGAAAGATTAAACAAAGAGAATATTGTTAATGTTACACTGTTAGAAATATTTTACATTTCTAACAGTGTAAAAATGAGAAAAAAAATGTTGTTGTTAAGAGGAATACAGTTCAAATGAGTTAAAAGATAGGTCTAATCATCTCGGACACATCATTCATACTTTTTCCTGCAGCAACACTTTAATATATGGATATTTTCAACCACATTTAGGGGGCCTGTACAGGTTTTAATATTGACCAAATCAAATGTCTAACAAAATAAAAGTTTTGAACAACTTTCCTGTTCTATTGATGTCAGAGGACCTTTGAAAATAGATATCTCCCAACCATATACATATGTAGATAGAATTACATAAATAACAAAATCAATTAATTAAATAAATCCATATTATATAATTCTAATTAATCACAGTAAATTAAATTATCATCAGTATTTAAGTGTTAAATATTGTATAAATATTGTCATTGACATACATAACACTAAATTGTACAAAAAAAAAACATGTTAATTCTCAAATTTTGAAGATAAGAATGAATCAATAAAATAGTTTTTGCCTCAGCAATTGGTTTAAGTTAATTCTTTATTGTTAAAAATGAATATAGTCATTTGTAATTTTTATTTACATCTGAAATTATTAAGATGATTAATTACAATTCATAGGTAATGAAATGAGAGGAATTATATATATTTCTATTGTTAATATTATAAAAACAAATTTATTTTATGACTAAATGGAAATTTCAACACATTACCTATGCGACCATACTGTGCAGACAGATCAAACGGAGTAGCTCCATCTTTATTTTTAGCTAATAAATCTGGTTGAGCCTACAAAGAAATTCTATTATTAATAGTATTATTTTCATTATTACAGTACACATTAATATAGAAAACAAAAATTATCTTTCTCACTCAGAAAAGAATATTGACTTATTCAGTATATAGAATAAAATCAATAAGTTATAAAATAATTAATTTCAGAATATATTATTTTATTAGTGTTATAATTATATTTAATATTTAAGTTTATTATTAAAATTTAGTCATCTTACCCTCAATAATTTCAAAAGAATGAACTTAGTTCCTGGTATACAGTTTTGGCAAGCAATATGGACTGGTGTATTTCTATCATGGTTGAAAGTATCTACCTATAAATCAAGAAATTTTAACAGTCAATAAAAAATATACAATACAATAACATTTTATTTAACTGTTAGGATAAATCCTTGTAGAAGGGAAGATTCAGAGTTTAATTGAGTTTAACAATAATATGACAGGTAAAATATTTTAGATGGACTGGTTGAAGTGTTCCAGGATACTATGAAATGATAAGATATTGATTAAATCAAGGTTGCAGGATGCACAGTGCTGATCAAGAAGATAATTTTGGAGTTGAACCTCAATGAGTAGAGGTTTAGACAGAGTTATATTAGGACACATTTATGTGAGTGACTGAAATTAGTAAAGATGTATGATTGAGAGCAATATTCAGACAGACTTTGAATGTACCATGAATGATGTATACACTGCCGGCCCGAACAAACTCAGCGCCCTAGGCAAATGAATTTGACGTCGCCCCATTTTAAAAAATTGAAGACCGTTAATCATGATTTAATATGTAGCACACAATATTGCGATCGTGAGACTACGGCGCTACTTTCAAAATGGTCTTCATGTGTTGACCCATGAGACTCACGTGTCAACACATAAGAAAGGATTATGATCAAAATCATTTATTTTTTCATTATTTATTATAATTTATGCATGTACTTTTGCCATGCTGCCTCCCAAATTCAAGTGCCCTAGGCCATCACCTAGTTCACCTATATGAAAGGGCCAGCCCTAAATGTATATAAAGTGACAAAGTGATTCTGTCTTTAGTAGTTGACTGGGTTATGGTGTTATCGATGATTAGGAATGAATAGGGTTCCAGTAAGTCTAAGACTTTAATAAAATATCAAGAGTGATACTAAATTGTTTCAGTATGATGTTAATTAAAAAGTACCAATTGAGAGAATGAGGGTTGTTGATTTCAAAGATAAGATTTTTTAAAGTAGCAAGGTTCATGCTGCAAATGGAGTTTGAACTATTTTTTAATCTTTTAATGAAGTTAAGGATTTGTTTCAATAGGACTGATTAAAATATGGTCCTACGAAGTTTGATCCTTATAATGCACCTGGACACCAAGCAGTCAAGTTTGAATAGTTTGCAAATAAAAATGCATTGAATTTGCTCTGTTTCAAATGCAGGGAGAGTATATGAAAGAGAGCTGAAGGCACTACAATTGAATAGTCTAAAAATGACTTTAGGATCAAGTTTTTCATTTTTTTTGCAAAACAAAGAAGATATTAGGAATAATCATAGTACAATGGTTGATAATTTTCATAAGATGTTATTAAAAGCTAAATATACTGAAGATGTAGATGCCTAAATATTTAAATAAGGAACAATATCCAGGTTGATGGGACTTAAGAAAAATTAATCATTTTTCCTCACTCTAGGACCACTCCTGAAGATCCTGATTTTGATTTCATTATTGAAATTAAATTGTTTATTGTTTAATTATTAGAATAAATATATTTTTGACAATATCTCTTATAATAATAAAACAGAACAGATAGTCATTAAACTATTTCAAACAAAAATATGATTAGATACAAAAATAGATATGCACCTCATGATATAGATAAATGATGTCCATAAAGATACTAAGTTCTAAAAAAATTTTTGTAATCAAATTTTGATAAACCTTAAACTTAAATTGAGTTGAAAGAGTTTAACACTTAGAAAATGTAATGCCAGTAAATCTTTTTAAAAACAAAATTTCAGAAAATCAAATACCATTCAACTGAATATTGTAGGTGGAAATAATATATAAGAAATTGTGCCAAGAATATTGTTCTTTTCACAGTTTACCACTAACAATTATGATTCAATATAAGCTTTACATTCCTTACTCATCAATATTTAGAAAAAATATTTAATTAATAAAAAAATGTAAGGCTCAATTATTAATATTTTAACAGTTTTGGTTTTCTCATAATCATGGAATATTTGTAGTGATATTATTTATTTGTGCAACAAAATATATAAAAAAACTAAAAAGTCTCAAATTCTGCTTTATTGAAAAACAGAATCTCAGATATATATTTCTAAACTTTTATTTTTCAGTCTTTTGAAAAATGATAAAGAAATTTAAAAAGATACATTAATAAAATTCTATTTTCTAATAAAGCAGGATTTAAGCAATTTTTAAAAATTGGAGATTCCTTTAAGAACTAAAGGAAAAATTAATTTGGAATTTAAAATTTTCATTCATTTCTTGACTATATAATGTATTTTACTATATATATACATATATATATGTTTAATGATCGCTTCAGGTCTTTACTACTGGTAACATCTCTATTCAATTGATTTTAGACATGTTGAGACAAAANAGTTTACCACTAACAATTATGATTCAATATAAGCTTTACATTCCTTACTCATCAATATTTAGAAAAAATATTTAATTAATAAAAAAATGTAAGGCTCAATTATTAATATTTTAACAGTTTTGGTTTTCTCATAATCATGGAATATTTGTAGTGATATTATTTATTTGTGCAACAAAATATATAAAAAAACTAAAAAGTCTCAAATTCTGCTTTATTGAAAAACAGAATCTCAGATATATATTTCTAAACTTTTATTTTTCAGTCTTTTGAAAAATGATAAAGAAATTTAAAAAGATACATTAATAAAATTCTATTTTCTAATAAAGCAGGATTTAAGCAATTTTTAAAAATTGGAGATTCCTTTAAGAACTAAAGGAAAAATTAATTTGGAATTTAAAATTTTCATTCATTTCTTGACTATATAATGTATTTTATGTAAAAATATATTATATAAACAGAATAATTTACACACTTTACAGTAAAAGTGTGAAATAATACTTTCCATAAAACACTTTCTGAATAATATTAATATTTAAAATCAATTCAACAATAATAATTTTATTTTCATAATATTTGTCTTTGATATAAGAAAAATTGAGTTTTCTATTTTGTATTTTAATCTCTATAAATTCATGAAAGTGTATTTTTTTATACAATATTCAATAAAATGTTCTATATCATATTATTTATACAGGGTGTCCCAAAATAAGCTTCCGTACCTAGCAAAAATAAATGTTTTTATATGAAAACCCATTTTTATTTATATATGCTCTACATGACTACCATTGTGTTGAAAACACATTTCAATGCATGTCCTCCACGACTGAAGAACACATTCAAGCACAGTATGCTTGTAATGGTGTTGGTGATATGTTGTTTGAGATGATTTATGTTTTGTATCTTTTTCTGATACACCTTCATGACTATAAAATGCCCCAAAGGCAAAAATCAAGTGGGGTAAGGACTGCGGATCTGGAAGGCCACTCCACAGGACCATGCCGACCAATCCACGCACCTGGAAACTGCTGATCTAAAAATATGTATGGAAATAATACACACCTCAGAAAAACCTTTAACCGATGCGAAATAAGAATTAATAGTACAAACATTTTCAGACCCCTCCTGGGTCCTTCTTCAAGTAAAAACGAATATTAAATACGAATATTTTTCATATTTAATAACTTTTCAAACGATTTTTACCTGAAGAAGGACCCAGGAGGGGTCTGAAAACGTTTGTACTATTAATTCTTATTTCACATCGGTTAAAGGTTTTTCTGAGGTGTGTATTATTTAAGTTAAATCCGATGTGCAGGTGATAATTATTATGTATGGAAATTTATGGGACACCCTGCATTATTGAATAGAAAGCTAAAAAGAAGTTAATTTAAGTTATATATAAATTTTTCTAAAATTTATTAATATAAGTGGTTATTTCAAAAATTTAAAATAACTAGTGACTTTTTTATCCAAAGAATGCTTTACATTTTACTTTTCATGTTTGGATTGTAATCATTACAATTTTAGTTAGCTTATACAACAAAAATTTTTTTCTACTTAATTATTTGTGTTAATTATAAACAACAATCAACATTAAATTAGTTTTAAAATTTAAAATATTTACCCTCAAATATTCTTAATAAAACATCAATTTTCTCTGCTGGATAACTTGCCAAAATTGTTTTCACACTCTGAAAAACGATTCATTGTATATTTATTGAGATTACAGGAAAATAAAACAAAAATTATCCATGAAAAATAATAAGTTATGAAATTAATTGTACAAACATTTAAATGAAATTTTTAGATTTACAATTAATATTATAATAAATAATAACAAGTCAGTAATAGAATTAAACTTCCATACTATAAAGTTCTACATTATAAATTTCTCTGGAATATTGAAAATGTACAGTACCAGATGTATCTTGAAAGCAATTCTAATGTTGTTCTCAAAGAGAAATCATTCTTATATAAATATTTATAGTAGTTTATATTTTATGTATTTTTAAAAAAATGCATTTGTAATTTCTCTTTAATATCCAAACAGTTACATTTAGACATAATGAACTTCAGTGCATTAAACTCATTCTACAGGGGTCCACAACTCCAAGGGGTCTGTGAGCTTGGATTGGAAAAAATTCTCATTATCTTTTTTCTCTCTAACCTCTTACTGAAATCTAACATTTCCTACACTTATGAATGCATGCAATAAATGATAGTAGTATCAGCTATATATGTAGTCACCAATAAAAACAACAGCTATTTTTATATCATACTAGCAGATGAGCCTGGCATTGCTTGGGAAAAAGCATTGATAGCAAAGATTAAGATTATTAGACTATAGCTGATATTACTCATTTTATCGAGTGCAAGAATGTCCCTTCTCTTCTGAGACTAAGTAGAAAATTTTTAGATATCTGCTTACCACACCGGGATAATGATAATTAAGACTCACTGCAACCACTAACCAGTGCATAGTACCACTAAGTGATGAATAAACATTTTTGTAACTCTTTCTGGGTTTTTCCTCAGGTTTACTAAATTCTAAAAATAAGCTGGATCTTCCAGAATCATTCATAAATATAAATTCAAACATAAAATTGAACATTTTAAGATGAAGAGTTTGAATAAAGCAAACTTATGCGCATGCACTCTTCATGTCAACTTTATATATGAAATGCTCACATACACGTGCACCACCTATCATAGGATAAATGTACTATGCCAGAAACCTTTGCGGGAGTGTATTAAACAACTTCCCATGAAACTTTGGGATAAATGGAATCGGATAAATGGTGTAGTAATGCATGAAGGACAGACAGAGAGACATACATTCATTTTTATATATATAGATTATAGTTGCATTTCTCTAAAATTGACATGAAAATTGAACCGTGGATCCATAATCCTTTTCTTTCTGATATAAACTGTATTGCAGATGCTGACTTAACAAAAAATGAACTTATTGATCTTAGGACAAAAAACTTACTACAGTTGGAGTTTAACTCAAAATGCCTTGGAGAATTCTGGTGTTCCCTAAGAGAAGCCTATCCTTGTCTTGTAAAACAAGCTATGGAAACTTTGTTTTCATTTGCAATAATATATCTTTGAGAATCGGGATTTTCAATACTTGTAATAATAAAAACAAAAAGTTGAAATTGATTTGATGTCCAACATAACAATCATGTTGCCTTGTCAAATACCACACCACAGTTCGATGTTCTGATTAAATATAAACAACAACAATCTTCACACTGATATATCTTAAAAAAAATATAATTTAACTTTAGCTTTCCTACATTTTAAATATATTGTATTATTATTATTTAATATGTGAAGAAAGAATCATTATATTTTTTATTTTGGTTGCTATATTTCAATAAAACTAGATTCCTTTAAAGTTTATGTTTTGCATTTAAAAATATTTTTCTGAAAAAGGATCTGTGACCTTCACCTGACTGGCAAAGAGGTCCATAGAACAAAAAAGGTTAAGAACCCCTGCTCTATACTATTTATGATTAAACACTGTTTAACTGTGGTGTGTATTAAAGAATTTAAAGAAATATATTTAACATTGCTACTGTGTGGTACTCTTTACAATGGTGTCTGGCTGGCAATAGTTACAGAAATAAGTTAGTTACTAAATTGGTTAAGATACTATCAAAACAGAAACTAAAATTGTTTTATTCATTCAATTTTAATATCTATATAATAAACTTTTGAAACTTTATTAAATAGGGACCATTGTACATAAAAAAGAAACTGGTACATAGAATAAATTTAAGAATTGATAAAAGCTTCATATAAACAAAAAATTCAACTATTATATTTCCTGGTCTTAATTTATAATCTAACTACATTAATATAGTATTAAAATTTATTCATAGACATTAAAATTATATGAATAAGAAATGAATGCTTATCCATATAATTCAAAGATGATCATAAAAATACATGAAATTTTTTCTATGTATTTTCCCCAAATATTTTAAAAATCTATAAAGCACACTATTTGTCAAATTCATTTTTTAAATATTATTGTTAAATAAATTATTTATTGAAATTCTGTAAACCATTACCAAGAAAAATGATTAAAACATTATGTAATTTAAATATTATAATAAATATAAAATTTAAACATTGTGTAATGTAAAAATAATTTATCTATAAATAAATTTATTATAATTTAATCCTTTATTACACACTATATATATCTTTCTTACAATCATGACAAAGTTTAAATCATATTATACTGTATTTGAAATAGATTTTACCTCTTCTTTGCTGTTAAATTTTTCAGGATCTGCACCATGAGATATTAACAGTGTTACTACATCAATTCTATAAATAAAATTATTTTATTAAATATATCTGCTGTAGACTTTATAAATTATGTGACTTCATATAACTATATGTAATTACATTGGGATTATAATAATTATTAAAATTATGACTTAATATCTTTCTCTACTATTTAAAACTGGTACATATAAACCATAAAATAACATTCCTTTAATACTTTAAATCTCCAGCACAGTAATTTAATATCTTAAAGTCCAATTTAAGGTATCTAAGGTGTGTTATTTTATGGATGGACTTAAGTGGTTAAATGATTGACAATCAGTTCATATTATCATTAAATGATATAAAACTAAGTATTGATAGAAATATTAATAAGTAGCAATAATTCTTTCAATCTTTGACATTCTAATAAAGTATGAAAATATTAAATATTTATTATTGATGGTTAAAAAATGCTCATTTAGAAAGAATTCTAAATCAGAATAATCAAAATAAATATTTTAAATAATATAACAAATAAAATTAATTTGTAAAAGTCATTAATTATATATCAGAAGCAAAGTTATTCTTAAATGTAGTAAAATTAAAATTAAAATAACAAATAAATGTTATTTATAATGTTACAATTAATTTTCAGTAATTAAATTATTGTGTATATGCACTGTAGTGTGTTAAATAAAATGCATATTTCATACTACTGGTTTGGTCACTGAATATATAACATTTAGTGCCTTATCCAATAGTTTGTAATATATTGTACATCATTATTTCTTGAATATAAATATATTATTTTTTAAACTTAATTATTAAATAACTATATGTATAATTAAATGTAAATGTGTATATAAGATCTTTTCATGTTAGTATATGTATATTTTTACTTTTTGAAAAATATTTTCTTAATTTTTGAATATAAATTAGAAAAAATTATTTTATAATGCCATCATTTAAAAGATGAAAGTATATATTTTATGACCTCATAATTTTTTTGTAAATGATTTTATAATACTATTGGTATCTATACAATTTAAATTTGTTTTTAATGAATGTCTTGCTACTAAATCCAATTTTTATTTCATAACTTCATACATTTACAAAACAACGTCATTTATACCTTGTGGCCATATATATCTTAATTACAAAATTTTCTCTTAATTTTTCTGTAAACAAAGAAAAGCAAAGTTTACCTAAGAAACCTGCATGCTTCATGGAGTCCACAAGAATTGTGATATGGATCTTCTATATCAGGATCTATACCATAATCTAACATAAGACGAACAACATCTTTATGACCTCTGATACAGGAATCAATAAATGCTCTACTTGATGTACGAAATGCAGGTTCATGATCCAACAGCAAGGCAACTGCATCTGTAAAATTTAATTGATGAATTTACTCCATTATCTAATGCCAATCTTTATTTTGCAATAATTTCAAAATATAATTAAAAATTTCTGACTAATATTAATTAAGAACTAATATGTGAGGTCTGAATGCACCACTTTTTATTTCTGTTTTATTTCTTGTTTATTGTTGTAGAAAGATTAAACAAAGAGAATATTGTTAATGTTACACTGTTAGAAATATTTTACATTTCTAACAGTGTAAAAATGAGAAAAAAAATGTTGTTGTTAAGAGGAATACAGTTCAAATGAGTTAAAAGATAGGTCTAATCATCTCGGACACATCATTCATACTTTTTCCTGCAGCAACACTTTAATATATGGATATTTTCAACCACATTTAGGGGGCCTGTACAGGTTTTAATATTGACCAAATCAAATGTCTAACAAAATAAAAGTTTTGAACAACTTTCCTGTTCTATTGATGTCAGAGGACCTTTGAAAATAGATATCTCCCAACCATATACATATGTAGATAGAATTACATAAATAACAAAATCAATTAATTAAATAAATCCATATTATATAATTCTAATTAATCACAGTAAATTAAATTATCATCAGTATTTAAGTGTTAAATATTGTATAAATATTGTCATTGACATACATAACACTAAATTGTACAAAAAAAAAACATGTTAATTCTCAAATTTTGAAGATAAGAATGAATCAATAAAATAGTTTTTGCCTCAGCAATTGGTTTAAGTTAATTCTTTATTGTTAAAAATGAATATAGTCATTTGTAATTTTTATTTACATCTGAAATTATTAAGATGATTAATTACAATTCATAGGTAATGAAATGAGAGGAATTATATATATTTCTATTGTTAATATTATAAAAACAAATTTATTTTATGACTAAATGGAAATTTCAACACATTACCTATGCGACCATACTGTGCAGACAGATCAAACGGAGTAGCTCCATCTTTATTTTTAGCTAATAAATCTGGTTGAGCCTACAAAGAAATTCTATTATTAATAGTATTATTTTCATTATTACAGTACACATTAATATAGAAAACAAAAATTATCTTTCTCACTCAGAAAAGAATATTGACTTATTCAGTATATAGAATAAAATCAATAAGTTATAAAATAATTAATTTCAGAATATATTATTTTATTAGTGTTATAATTATATTTAATATTTAAGTTTATTATTAAAATTTAGTCATCTTACCCTCAATAATTTCAAAAGAATGAACTTAGTTCCTGGTATACAGTTTTGGCAAGCAATATGGACTGGTGTATTTCTATCATGGTTGAAAGTATCTACCTATAAATCAAGAAATTTTAACAGTCAATAAAAAATATACAATACAATAACATTTTATTTAACTGTTAGGATAAATCCTTGTAGAAGGGAAGATTCAGAGTTTAATTGAGTTTAACAATAATATGACAGGTAAAATATTTTAGATGGACTGGTTGAAGTGTTCCAGGATACTATGAAATGATAAGATATTGATTAAATCAAGGTTGCAGGATGCACAGTGCTGATCAAGAAGATAATTTTGGAGTTGAACCTCAATGAGTAGAGGTTTAGACAGAGTTATATTAGGACACATTTATGTGAGTGACTGAAATTAGTAAAGATGTATGATTGAGAGCAATATTCAGACAGACTTTGAATGTACCATGAATGATGTATACACTGCCGGCCCGAACAAACTCAGCGCCCTAGGCAAATGAATTTGACGTCGCCCCATTTTAAAAAATTGAAGACCGTTAATCATGATTTAATATGTAGCACACAATATTGCGATCGTGAGACTACGGCGCTACTTTCAAAATGGTCTTCATGTGTTGACCCATGAGACTCACGTGTCAACACATAAGAAAGGATTATGATCAAAATCATTTATTTTTTCATTATTTATTATAATTTATGCATGTACTTTTGCCATGCTGCCTCCCAAATTCAAGTGCCCTAGGCCATCACCTAGTTCACCTATATGAAAGGGCCAGCCCTAAATGTATATAAAGTGACAAAGTGATTCTGTCTTTAGTAGTTGACTGGGTTATGGTGTTATCGATGATTAGGAATGAATAGGGTTCCAGTAAGTCTAAGACTTTAATAAAATATCAAGAGTGATACTAAATTGTTTCAGTATGATGTTAATTAAAAAGTACCAATTGAGAGAATGAGGGTTGTTGATTTCAAAGATAAGATTTTTTAAAGTAGCAAGGTTCATGCTGCAAATGGAGTTTGAACTATTTTTTAATCTTTTAATGAAGTTAAGGATTTGTTTCAATAGGACTGATTAAAATATGGTCCTACGAAGTTTGATCCTTATAATGCACCTGGACACCAAGCAGTCAAGTTTGAATAGTTTGCAAATAAAAATGCATTGAATTTGCTCTGTTTCAAATGCAGGGAGAGTATATGAAAGAGAGCTGAAGGCACTACAATTGAATAGTCTAAAAATGACTTTAGGATCAAGTTTTTCATTTTTTTTGCAAAACAAAGAAGATATTAGGAATAATCATAGTACAATGGTTGATAATTTTCATAAGATGTTATTAAAAGCTAAATATACTGAAGATGTAGATGCCTAAATATTTAAATAAGGAACAATATCCAGGTTGATGGGACTTAAGAAAAATTAATCATTTTTCCTCACTCTAGGACCACTCCTGAAGATCCTGATTTTGATTTCATTATTGAAATTAAATTGTTTATTGTTTAATTATTAGAATAAATATATTTTTGACAATATCTCTTATAATAATAAAACAGAACAGATAGTCATTAAACTATTTCAAACAAAAATATGATTAGATACAAAAATAGATATGCCTAATAGTATTTGTTATTGTTGATACATGATATTATGTTATCATTAAAACAATACCAGATAAAAATAAAATCTAACTAAAAATATAAAAATATTGTTTAAATAAAATTTTTGTATTCTAACGGATATGCATAAAATTGCAAGTTTAGAATTCTAAAATCATGTCTCAATTTCTGTTTGAACTGGATTTTTAAAATTTTTAAATATGTAAATGATTTTCCATAAAATCTATTTACTATTTCATAAAGCAAGTATACAAGATACTTTGATATTATACAAATGCTTTATTCAAAAACTACAAAGTAAAATAAATATAGAGAAAATAAAAAAGTAATAATTAAAAATACATACAATGGGTGATTGGTTAACGAACAAATCAGATAACAAACACTTTCGCGAAAGTTTTTATGTTTGGACAACGAACACATGATCGGATAATGAACACCTCACAGAACAAACACAGAAGAAGCAACATAAAATAATGAATACCGATTGGTCTTTCCTTGTCTTTGAGCAACAATTCGAAACTTTTCGGAGTGCGGGAGACATCAACATTGACGCTCAACCCGATACATACCGACCGGATAGTATTCCTCCAAACTTTGAAATTCTCCCTTGAAATTCCAGCCTTTTATTTTTCTGACAAAAACAATTCTTTTATGTATTTGCGAGACTGTCAGGTAGGCACTCATTAAGTTTTGCATCTGTTTTTCTTTTCGAAAGGTGAGAGTGGGCAGAAGATGCCTAATGTTGCTGGCAGTATGGAATGAACAGGTCTACAGTAGGCTGAAGTTCAATCTTATTTAAGAAAGATACTGTATAATCAAGAAGATTCAAGCTGCTAAAGGAGTAACAAAAATCACATCTGAGAAATAAAGAACATCAAAGAGTTCATAATGGAACCTAAAACGAATCTGATGACAGAATAACGCGAAGAAATTTGGCAAGATATGTTTTCTTCTGAAAAAGAGGATTAATGACAATATCTGCTATTAAAGATCTTTTGAAGAAGTGGGAGGATATCAGAACAACAGTCTTAGAATGGCATCCAAACCAAGTTGAGTCTTGGGGATTTCTACAATTACAATGCTATTAATTACTTCTGAAAAATCCTGAAGAAGAGAGAAAAGCAATCGACATTAGACAGATTCTTTAATCCTTTCAAACAGAAAAAACATGACTAATAAAAATGCAAGACTGTATATGTACGTATTTTTATTATTACATATGAATAAACGTAGTAAGAAAGTATATAATTTTTATTTTTGGGGGTCTCCAGGATGAATTAATTAAATTCCCATTAAAACCTATGGTAAATTAATAATCGGTTAACAAACAATTTGGATAGCAAACAAAGTCTTGGAACGGATTATGTTCGTTAATCGACCATCCACTGTATTCTAAAAATTAACCAATCATTCTTATATTATATTATAATAAATTCTGCACATTTTAAATTAGTAATACTCACTTCAGCTCCACATTGAAGCAGCAATTCAATCATATCAGATCTCCCATTGAAAGTTGCTACATGTAATGCAGTGTTTCTTAAATAAACAAAAAAACAGGAATATTGAAAAATAAATATTTGCATTTTTTAAATCATATGAATAAAAAAATATAAGTACAGTATATACAAAAAGAAATAAGCATTTTTGAAATATTACAAGCAATTAGAGAGTATAAACTTAAATATACATAAGTAAACAAAGATCATTTTGTACTCCATCACTTCCTATAAGTAAGAACTATTGTTTTTAAAATATACTTAAACTTTTAACCATTTATACTCTTAATCTGTAGAAGTAAAACAATGAAGAAAACATAATATTTTATTAAAAAAATACATGAAGGGTCTATTAATTCTTTTAACATATTAACAATCATTAAATGTTAAATTTTATATTTCTTTATCTAGTCCAGATTATAATTATAATGAACAAATTTTTTTCTTACCCTTTGTTATCTCTAGCATTGACATCTGCATTAAAGTGAATAAGGAGCATAGCAAGTTCTCGATTACCTAAAATTAAAAAAGTGTAAATATATATATACATATTTTACAAAATTCTATGCATGTTTATAATCCATTGAAATATTACTGTCATTTAAATATGCAAAATATTCACAAATATATTGAATATTTGCTGGTATTATGATAATAAACAAATACATATGCAGATTTTGTACATAATGTACTGTACATATGCAGATTTTGATACGATAGTATTTAAAACATTTAAGTCTATGTGTTTCTTTACTATATTCAGAATTTGAATATGGATTTCTATGCATTTGGAGCTAGAACTATTTAAAATGACTAAGACACCTTTGTTTTTGTTTTTGCCGAAAACATTTGTGGGCAAACAAATGTTTTCGGCCTTCTTCAGGCACACTATGGTCTGTACCTAAAGAAGGCCTATTAAGAAGGCCAAAAACGTTTGTAATCAGTGTTTAAACTGCTAGAAACAAAGTGAGAAAGGTTTTGTCTTAGTCATTTGAATATGGATTAATTCCATAAAGTTTATCTATTATTCTGTAAATTCTCTCATTTCCTCACAGAATTGACTGCAATATGTGAATGCCTAGAATTCTCCTTATTTAAAGATGTATTAAAATGCAATAAAAATATAAAACATTTATACAAGAAAAAAAATTACTTCCATCAGATGAGATTAAGATTCAATCTCAATGCAACATATTAATGAAATGTCAGATAATTAAAGTAACTCCAGTATACTACATTCTATTTAAATATTTCTTGTGCTTGGTAGATATTCTATTGATATATACTGTATTTCCTCAAATAAACTCTAGTGATTTATTTTTAAAACCTATGTATTCATTGCGATTTTTGAGGCCATGGTTTATCATTTTATAATAAAAAATGAATAAGTAAAAATTGAAAGAAATATCTTAATTTACAGTTATTACTGCAACATTTAAAATTACTATTTTCATAGTTAACTCAATTCAGCATCTTCTGATTTGGTTGTCATATTATAATTTGTGTTTATTTTGATGATGTCAGAATCAGGATCTTGACTACAAACTTCTGGTTCTAACTCATCATCAACTCAGTCAGATGGATCGAATCTAAGAAAGTTACCTCCTAGATTCAATTCTGGGTCTCCAGAGCAATAGGCTGACATTTTAACTCATCCATCTGACTTAGTGAAAAAATATGCAGGAATTTTTCAGTTGTGGTTTGTCCCAGATATGTTGAGCTCGTGACTAAACCTGCAATGGGCTTAAAAAAAGATGTTATACTCACAGAGCAAAAGAAACAAAAAAAGAAAAAATTGTCACTTTAAATTGCATTGTCCTATAAGTTCAATACTTTAACATGTTTTACAAAGTTTATTTTTAATAGATTCTTTATTCCCAGGGGCTTATTCAAAGTTTGGGGTTTATTTGAATAATAGGGTTTTTATCAAGGAAATACGGTATATATTTTTTTTACAATAGATTATTATTTTTTACTTTTTTATAGTCTTTAAAATACTTTTGAGTTCTTAAATAGTGATATTTATAACCTTTTGCAATCTTTTATAGTATATGCATGAAAACAATCTCAAAATAATTAAGAGAGAAATGTTTAAGAATAATGTCATTAATTTTAAATTTCATTTTTATAATACCTTGCATGTAAATATTACATAATATTGATATAAATGTTTTGTTTATAATTAAATATAAGTTAACACAGTTGAAGAAGAATTAGAGACCGAGCCAAAATTTTGATAGTGGATTTCTCATGAAAAAAATTCCTTTTATATATACATGTTACTGTGAAAGACCGAAATTAGAAAATGTCGATATTCTCTGGTAAATGTCAACACACAAAATATGTCAGTGAAAGACCGATATCTGGCAAATGTCGAGATTCTCCAGTGAATGTCAGCATTCACACAGTCATCTTGTGTATGTATGAAATATTTGCTAAATATCATTATTTCTCACTTACACCAGCAAATGTCAGTCATACTAAATACGGAACCTGTTACCGGTGTAATTTTGCGTGAAAAAATCTTCCTTTCACAAACGTTTGAGCTGTCGAGATAGTTCTTCTTCAGGTAGAGAAAAAATTCCGACGGAACACTTCAAAAAATGGAATGTAGATATTTAAATAAAAACCGAATCTAAAATATTTTAGATTCCATTCTGTATTTAGTATTTCATCCCTGGTGTCAGAGTGAAGTGAATTTACTTAAATGTCATTCAGCATGCACTGATGGTGAATGTTAAATAAAAGTATTTTTATTATGTTAAGACAAAAATGCAACTTTTTAATATGTCAAAATAGGAGAAAGCTTAAGTAACAGTGCATGTAAATAAACTGTTAAATAAACCTAAAACGAACAGCACATTCTTAATCAGAAAAGAAAGATAATATGCAATAGTAAACTTACACATATATTATGTGATTAACGTTATACAATCTTATTTATTGCAACAACTTAAACTGTTATGACACTTTGAATTTCACAAAAGTCCCTTGCTTTTACAACTGCATTTATTTGTGGAAAACTTTGTTTTGCACAAATATTTCTTGAGAAGAAATCTCATCTATGGAAAGTAACTTTTCTTTAGAAATTATGAACTGATTGCATGTATAAAGCTGCTTGAGGGTACCTTTTTTGTTTGCTAATTTATAAAAGTCTGAGTCTTCTATTCCAAGAACAACTGCCAACACATTTTGGGCATCTGTACGGCTGAGGTCGACATCATGGACTTGTATTCATACGGTATCACCAATTTGAGCAGGAGGAAATTTTCTTTTTGAGGTTTGTAACATTTTTGTTGCTTGCAATAGAAGATTCGCTTTTGTGGCCGGTTTTTTTATAGAAATAACTTTGTGTTGTTCAGTCAGGGCTTGAAATGAAGATGTGATAGGTTGCAGCTCCTCTTTAATATTTTCATTTGGAATATGGTATTCGTTATGGGTACTGCTCGTATTTTCTTCAAAAGTGTTAACAATTTCTTTGAGCTTTTCTTCAGTTTCAATATTTGCGATTTGTTCGCCAGACAAAGATGACAATGCTATGCCTCTTTTTGGTTTAAACGCCAAACATGGCTTCGTAAGGACTTTGGCGTATTCCTTCATGATATGTAGTGTTCTTGGCAAATTGTACAAAGGGCAAACCATCTGACCATCTATTTGTATCATTATCATTCATCCATGCAGTTAACATATTCTGTATATCCTGATTGGCCCTTTCAACTGAGTCTTGTGTTTGACTACAACAAGGCTTTCCATGAACTATCTTCACATCTTTCCACAGAGCGCTTAGTTCGGATATGACTTCATTACAGAATTCCCTACCATTACCTGAATGCAATATAGCTGAGGCACCAAATGTTAAAAATATTTGAAGAAGGTGATACGCTACTTCGTCAGCTGTCTTAGTTTTCAAAGGTCGTAGCTGGACAAATTTCGTTAAATGATCTTGATATACCATTATGAACTTATATTTGCCATCCCTCTGTGACTGCAGGTCTATTAGATCGACTTGACATCTGAGTTTAACTCCGAACTGACCATTGGTTTCGCAACAATACCTTTTTTAGGTGCACTGTGTTTCATTTGACATTGTTTACATAAATTTAAATACAACATTACAACTTCATATGTAATATTTTTGTATTTAAGTTGCAATTCTTTAAGCATACGTGTTCTTCCTCCGTGGCCTGTTCTGCTGTGAGTTTCAGATAGTATACTGAACAATTCATCATTGGTAACATAATACTGTATATTCGTTTCTCCTGGTTTTAATGGTACAATTCTTTAATTTTTAAAACGTCAAAACGTTTTAATCGTCTGTAATCCAAAGGTGTACTGCACTTAGTTTTAGCAGAAATCACTTCAGAAAGTATTTTAGAGTACTTTTCTTGAGAAAAATAAAAACAATTGTCTTCTCGTTTACTCGCAATTAATGCACATAACTTATAAAAAAAAGTTCTTGATTCACTGCAGTATCCATTCAATATAAATTAGGATATCGGATAAAAAAAAAAAAAATTTAAGAAAATGTTGCACGCACCAACAAACTTTGCATAATACTAACAAGCTGCAGTGTTGGAGAGTATAACAAATAGATATCACGTGATTTCAATCGCGGCAGAACAAAGGTGTGAGATCCGAATCGAGTGTAAAAAAAATTTTTCCCTTCCCTCATAAACTTTCGACATATCTTAACTAAATTCATCACCCAACCGTTAAAAATAACATCGCCGGAAAGGAAGATCAAATATCTCATCAACAGCTATAAAAATTTATAATATTACACGACATAAGTTTACAATTGCCTTCTATTTCTTCACTTTATTATGGTCCCGGGCAGGAACGCCTTTTAACCCTACATATGCTAAAATAACCTTTACTTCTGACCATCACCTGACTAACTTTCCCAGGCCGAACCTATATAAGACCGATTCCTCCCCCTCTGGGGAGTCTCTCACCAACATGCTGACAAGAGATAAGCCAGAATTTATTAAGGTTCCGTAACATCGAACTTTGCTTTGTTAAGTGCTATTCGGACATTTTAGTCGTAAACTTATAAATTTGTGCCTGGACAAAAAGGAAAGGACATTTGATCCTCCGTGAGAATAATCAAGAGGTATATCAAGCGTGTAAACTCTCGGCCCCTTTACTTTGTAATCAAGAGATAGTTAAATCTCGAATGTTATTCGATTTTCATTATTGTAAATGTTTCTTTATTTCGTTATCCAATAAATTTTTGCCATTTTATCTGTTAATGGTGTCTTTTATTCGGATATCGCCGACGATCCCTCTCACCTTCCGCCACGCGACCTGACAAACCGATCCCACCTCACGGGATCAAAAGAACAAAAACGCCATCTAGTGACAAAGTGGGCGGTTTCCAATAAACCGTTGCCGGGAAAAGAGGTACGACCTCGTCCTACCAGCAAAGTATTTGGCGACAGACTGTCGCCTCTCTGTCGACATCGGCTTCTCGGGTGTCGTTTCGACCTCCACCGAAGCTTATCTGTGCTGGTCGATATACACCGGCGATTGTTCGAACGTATAATTATGTTACCGTGAAAGACAGAAATTAGAGAATGTCGACACATACAAAATACGTCGGTGAAAGACCGAATATTTGGTTATATTATTAAACATTCCAACAATTGCCGGTGTATGTTGACAAGCACAGATAAGCTTTGGTGGAGGTCGAAAGGACACACGAGAAGCCGATGTCGACGGAGACGCGACAGTCTGTCGCCAAATCCTTTGTACTGTACTGCCGCGAATGAAATCACGTGGTATCTATTTGTTATACTCTCGAACACTGCAGTTTTGTCAGTCTTGTGCAAGGTTTGCTGGTGTGGGCAACGTTTTCTTAAATCTTATTATTATTTTTTTATGCGATACCGTATCCTAATTTATATTGAATGGATACTGCAGTGAACCAAGAACTTTTTTTTGAAAAGTTACGTGCATTAACTGCGAGTAAACGAGAAGACAATTGTTTTTATTTTTCTCAAGAAAAGTACTCTAAAATACTTTCTGAAGTGATTTCTGCTAAAACTAAGTGCAGCACACCTTTGGATTACAGACGATTAAAACGTTTTGACGTTTTAAAAATTAAAGACGAAGAGAAATTAATTGTACCATTAAAACCAGGAGAAACGAATATACAATATTATGTTACCAATGATGAATTGTTCAGTATACTATCTGAAACTCACAGCAGAACAGGCCACGGAGGAAGAACACGTATGCTTAAAGAATTGCAACTTAAATACAAAAATATTACATATGAAGTTGTAATGTTGTATTTAAATTTATGTAAACAATGTCAAATGAAACACAGTGCACCTAAAAAAGGTATTGTTGCGAAACCAATGGTCAGTTCGGAGTTAAACTCAAGATGTCAAGTCGATCTAATAGACCTGCAGTCACAGAGGGATGGCAAATATAAGTTCATAATGGTATATCAAGATCATTTAACGAAATTTGTCCAGCTACGACCTTTGAAAACTAAGACAGCTGACGAAGTAGCGTATCACCTTCTTCAAATATTTTTAACATTTGGTGCCTCAGCTGTATTGCATTCAGGTAATGGTAGGGAATTCTGTAATGAAGTCATATCTGAACTAAGTGCTCTGTGGAAAGATGTGAAGATAGTTCATGGAAAGCCTCGTTGTAGTCAAACACAAGACTCAGTTGAAAGGGCCAATCAGGATATACAGAATATGTTAACTGCATGGATGAATGATAATGATACAAATAGATGGTCAGATGGTTTGCCCTTTGTACAATTTGCCAAGAACACTACATATCACGAAGGAATACGCCAAAGTCCTTACGAAGCCATGTTTGGCGTTAAACCAAAAAGAGGCATAGCATTGTCATCTTTGCCTGGTGAACAAATCGCAAATATTGAAACTGAAGAACAGCTTGAAGAAATTGTTAATACTTTTGAAGAAAATTTGAGCAGTGGCCATAATGAATACCATATTACAAATGAAAATATTGAAGAGGAGCTGCAACCAAAAAGAGGCATAGCATCGTCATCTTTGCCTGGCGAACAAATCGCAAATATTGAAACTAAAGAACAGCTCAAAGAAATTGTCAATACTTTTGAAGAAAATTTGAGCAGTGGCCATAACGAATACCATATTACAAATGAAAATATTGAAGAGGAGCTGCAACCCACTACATCTTCATGTCTAGCCCTGACTGAACAACACAAAGTTATTCCTGTAAAAAGACCGGCCGCAAAAGAGAAACTTCTATTGCAAGCAACAAAAATGTTACGAACCTCAAAAAGAAAATTTCCTCCTGCTTAAATTGGTGATACCGTATGAATACAAGTCTCTAATGTCGACCTCGGCCATACAGATGCCCAAAATGTGTTGGCGGTTGTTGTTGGAATAGAAGACTCAGACTTTTATAAATTAGAAAAACAAAAAAAGTATCCTCAAGCAGCTTTATACATGCAATCAGTTTGTAATTTGTAAAGAAAAGTTACTTTCCATAGATGAGATTTCTTCTCAAGAAATATCACTGAGAGAAGCAGCTGCAGTTAATTCGAAAAGTGGAGGGCAAGGCTATACACACTGTCATTGCGAAAAGTTTTCCATGAATAAATGCAGTTGTAAAAGCAAGGGACTCTTGTGAAATTCAAAGTGTCATAACAGTTTAAGTTGTTGCAATAAATAAGATTGTATAATGTTAATGACATAATTTATGTGTAAATTTATTGTATTATTTTTCTTTTCTGATTAAGAATGTACTGTTCGTTTTAGGTTCAACAGTTTATTTACATGCGCTGTTACTTAAGATTTCTCCTATTTTGACATATTAAAAAGTTGCATTTTTGTCTTAACGTAATAAAAATATTTTTATTCAACGTTCACCATCAGTGCATGCTGAATGTCAACATTTGCCAGTGTAAGTGAGAAATAATGATATTTAGCAAATATTTTGTACATACATGAAACAACTGTGTGAATGCTGACATTCACCGGAGAATGTTGTCATTCACCACATATCGGTCATTCACAGTAACATATGTATAAAATAAAAATATAAAAATTTTAGAAATGTTTTAAAAAATAATATCAAAAAATATTTGGTATTATTTTTAAAATTTGTTTTATTTGTAGAAACTTATAATTTAATAATAGAAATTTATGTAAACGTATTGAATTTATCAATGTAGAAATTTATAATTCAGTTTAGTTTATTTGTAGAAAAGTTATTTTATGCTATTTCAAAAGAAACTTTCAACATTTACAATGACTTTCAAGGTTAACAAGATGAAAACTTTCACAACAGAAATGCAAAAATTTTGCTATATGAACAATAAATAGATGAAATTATGCAACTTATTGTATTGTTCCCTTCTACCTAATTTTATTATTATTATATATATATTTTTTAGCTTAAAATTTAATTTCAAAATAACAATATTTTATGTACAAAATAAATTAGAAACAATTTTCATATTTCACAAAAGAATTTTTTGTATTTTTCGAAATTACAACAATGTATTTTTCTACAAATTTTATTTTAAAAATAAATTTGTATTAAATTAAGTAACTATTTTAATATATTTTTCATAATGTTGTTGATTGGAATATTAATTAAAATAAAAAAATTTTTTACAAACAAAATATTATTCAGCATTTTTGATATTTAAAGAATTTTTATCTTAAAATAAATTAAATTGCATAATATTTTAAATTTAAGTTATTGATTCTTAAATTATAAGATGTAAATAAATTAAATATATTTGAAAATGGATAAGGTAAAAATGATTACAAAAGGGAAATAACATTGAGATATGCAAATAAACTGAAATATAAAGAAAAAATTTAAATGATAACAGTTATATTTAAATTAAAATCATTTTACAAGGATACTTCAACAGATGATAGCATCTTAAATTATTTAACTAATATTAATTTGGGGAAACTGCAGAAAAAGTTTTATCCATAAAATTAAAATACAATATACAGAAGCAAACTTCATCTCATTATACTATGAATATAATCAGGATTTGAACCAGTCTCGAAAGAAACTTGTTTCAATCATTTTATTTGCTCTATGTGAAAAAGCCTACAAAATTTGGCCTTCTCTAGGTCTCAAACTGTTCTATTGGTTTCTATTTCTGACAAAAAGACAAATACCACAAAATAAAATTAAGAGTAACTAATTTTTCTTCAATAAAGTTAAGATCATTCTAATTCATTAATTATTTATATAATGATATTGATAAGACATAAATTAACAATAACTTAAAATTCAATATCAGAAGTTCTATACGTATTTAGGATTCCAACAGGCCAAACTAACAGAACATACACAAATAAAGCAAAGATTAATTAAAGAATACCAAANACATACATGAAACAACTGTGTGAATGCTGACATTCACCGGAGAATGTTGTCATTCACCACATATCGGTCATTCACAGTAACATATGTATAAAATAAAAATATAAAAATTTTAGAAATGTTTTAAAAAATAATATCAAAAAATATTTGGTATTATTTTTAAAATTTGTTTTATTTGTAGAAACTTATAATTTAATAATAGAAATTTATGTAAACGTATTGAATTTATCAATGTAGAAATTTATAATTCAGTTTAGTTTATTTGTAGAAAAGTTATTTTGTGCTATTTCAAAAGAAACTTTCAACATTTACAATGACTTTCAAGGTTAACAAGATGAACACTTTCACAACAGAAATGCAAAAACTTTGCTATATGAACAATAAATAGATGAAATTATGCAACTTATTGTATTGTTCCCTTCTACCTAATTTTATTATTATTATATATATATTTTTTAGCTTAAAATTTAATTTCAAAATAACAATATTTTATGTACAAAATAAATTAGAAACAATTTTCATATTTCACAAAAGAATTTTTTGTATTTTTCGAAATTACAACAATGTATTTTTCTACAAATTTTATTTTAAAAATAAATTTGTATTAAATTAAGTAACTATTTTAATATATTTTTCATAATGTTGTTGATTGGAATATTAATTAAAATAAAAAAATTTTTTACAAACAAAATATTATTCAGCATTTTTGATATTTAAAGAATTTTTATCTTAAAATAAATTAAATTGCATAATATTTTAAATTTAAGTTATTGATTCTTAAATTATAAGATGTAAATAAATTAAATATATTTGAAAATGGATAAGGTAAAAATGATTACAAAAGGGAAATAACATTGAGATATGCAAATAAACTGAAATATAAAGAAAAAATTTAAATGATAACAGTTATATTTAAATTAAAATCATTTTACAAGGATACTTCAACAGATGATAGCATCTTAAATTATTTAACTAATATTAATTTGGGGAAACTGCAGAAAAAGTTTTATCCATAAAATTAAAATACAATTTACAGAAGCAAACTTCATCTCATTATACTATGAATATAATCAGGATTTGGACCAGTCTCGAAAGAAACTTGTTTCAATCATTTTCATTTGCTCTATGTGAAAAAGCCTACAAAATTTGGCCTTCTCTAGGTCTGGAAAAAGGGCCAAACTGTTCTATTGGTCTCTATTTCTGACAAAAAGACAAAAATAACAAAATAAAATTAAGAGTAACTAATTTTTCTTCAATAAAGTTAAGATCATTCTAATTCATTAGACTCACATAGATCTTGAGCAACTCCAAAGGAAAACAAGATCATCATCATCGTAAATCTGCCATAGAAAGATTAACCCTTCCATGTAAAGATGGCAGATGTGGCCTGATTGACATAGTAAACCTTCACTACAAACAAATACAGACACTGCAAGAGNCATTAGACTCACATAGATCTTGAGCAACTCCAAAGGAAAACAAGATCATCATCATCGTAAATCTGCCATAGAAAGATTAACCCTTCCATGTAAAGATGGCAGATGTGGCCTGATTGACATAGTAAACCTTCACTACAAACAAATACAGACACTGCAAGAGTTTTTCTACAAAAAACATCACAATTACATAAAGCAGTAACTCTAGCAGGCTCAAATAACACATTATTAAACTTATACTCGCATCAATGGACACAACACAACATATAAAAAGCATAGACACCATTAAACAATCGTGGGTTCAAAAGGCACTCCATGGCAGGCATCCCTACAATCTAGCCCAGGATTTTGTTGACAAAACTCTTTTCAAACAGTTGGTCAGCTCGGGGACGCCTCCTTGGGGAGATGGAAGGGTTCATGATTGCCATACAGGATCAGGTTATAAATACTAAACATTACAGAAACATGCATACTTAAAGATACAACACTCACAAATGACACATGCAGAAAATGTTACATCATGCCAAAAACTATAAAACACATCACTTCTGGTTGAAAACTTTTGGCACAGACAGATTATTTACATAGACATAATCAAGTAGCAAATATAATACACCAAGAGCTTGCAAACAAACACAAATTATCAGACATCCACGAACCATAATACAAATACATTCCCCAGACAGTATTGGAAAACAACATGCACAAAATGTACTACGACAGAGCCATAATCACAGATAAAACAATCTATCACAACAGACCAGACATCACACATATTCACAAACACAATAAAATCACATACATTATAGACATCCATTCCAAACACACACAATATACAAAACACATTCACTGAAAAAATTAGCAAGTACACAGAACTCGCCCAGGAAATAAGGCATCTATGGAGGATGGATAGGGTGTTTATTGTACCTGTCGTTCTCTCCTTTACAGGTGTGATACCACACACACTACACAAAAGCCTGGGAACATTACAGTTAAATACAAACACATACATCACACTACAGAAGGTCACTATATTGAATCCATCATATTTTTAGAAAATTCCTGAATACAGACACACACACTGACACACTTATTTAATTTTTGTCTTGTTTTGATAGCTGTGCTTTGACTCTGGTCTGGCATAGTACACAGCAGCCAGTGTCAACCGAGTATAACCCACATAATATAATATTGATATTGATAAGATATACTAAGAATATATATATAAAACCTAACCAATTACTTCACAACAGAATTAACTGTAGGAAAGAGAACAGTTTTATGGGAATATTTTCAAAAAAAATATAGTGAATTTATTATAAAAATATGTAAAACTATAGTATATCAAATATAACGTCAAGAAAATATTTAATTTTAAATTTACATTTCTCAATTATTTTATAAAATCAAAAAAAATCAAGTAATTTTAGCCCAATTTCTTAATAAAAAGTATTTTCATTTTTAAGTACAAAACTCTATTCTTACCATTAAGAACAGCTAATATTAAAGGTGTATATCCTGTATCATCTTCGTGGCAATTGATATTAACATGGTTGATCTTCTCCTTCCACCGTAAATCCAATAATCTATTGCGATCTCTTTCCAAGACTTCCCGATCTTTCCGACTTTTAGCATTGGAACTATCATGTCTTCGGGATGGAATTAAAAGTTTCTATAAATTAAAAATAAAATTAAATATATAAATATAGAATTTCCAAATATGCATATGCAATTAAAACTTCAATTTGCAATAATTTTTCTGTTTTATTAAGCATTAGATACTTCTATAAATTATTTAATAATAATAAATTAGTACTATAGTGTCTTGCCCCTGTAAATCATACTTTTCCTTTTAACAACGGAGCCGTGCTGGTCATCTGTTAATTACTTCCAGGGGAAAGTTTTGAATTAAAATAACGTAACTTTTAGTGTGTATCGGAAGTTTGTATGTAGTTAATCGGGTCCTCCTGCTCCTAAAGTTTCCATATCTGGTATCGTCTTTTATCTATCTAACTCCTTCTCGAGATTAAGAAAGGACAGACGGACGACAGTGGGAATTATAGGTTCGAACGAATTTTGGAATAATATTTGCCGAAAGAGAAGTATACAATTCTCGTTTTAAACTACGTAAGTTCCGGAATCAGTAAGGGGTTATCCATAAATGACGTCCCACACTGGAAGAGACAAGTCGAAGTCAGACACTTATATACAATATATAATATTTTAAAATTCTTTTTATACTGTAGTATACGAGTAATTACCTTAATATTATGCTTACTGAGATAAATTCCTTTATTTTTTAATAAAGAAATTACCTTTAAAAGTTAAAGTTTAAAATATATTATTATATTTTAATAAAATATTACGATTCTGAGAATTTTTTAATGATTTATTTTTGAAAATTATACCAATTACAAATGTAGATATTGGAGCTTCTGTGTACTTTATACTTTAGGCATGAATTTAAAACATTTCGTCATAATACAAAATAAAGGATTTTTTTTCACAAATACGTTAAAGCATTGTAATTTGTGTATTAAACGAAGTGTATCTTATTTTTGAGCGATTATTGTAAAAGTTTATAAGTAATAAAATGTTTTAATAAGACAGCAATTTAGTTATTTAGTTAACTGACTTCTGGTCTAATTTGTTTAGTGTAATTACTAAAAAGTCAACGTTAGCGTATAACGAAAAGACGAAATAAAAAGCCGATTTAGCAAAGAACCATTAGCGGGTCATTGACAATTACTGGTTAATTTAGTAATTGCTTGTTAATGATAAGAATTGGCTTCTTTAATTAAATTTTTAAAATCTTGACACACCAGATTTTCAACATATTAAGAGAGAAAAACAGTTAAATATTTAAAAAATAATAATATTTTTAAAATGAATTTTGTATGAGACACTAAAGTAAATAAATAAAAAGTAAAACAATGTTTAAATAGACCTAATGATTTTTTAACAGAGACGATCCGTTATAAGATCAGCAACATCTGCACGACCTGTTAATTAATTAAGATATGGAAGGTATAATATTCCATATTAATTACATAATAAAGAATAATGATAGACTCAGAGGTTTATTATTACTTAAGGAATATTGAAAAGCTACCACAGTCTCTTCTTTTTAATTCTTCTAAATCTTTATTTTGGTCTAATCGATTTGGAAAATACTTTAAATTTTTAAGAAAAGACACTGCCATATTGATTATAAAGCAAATTTTATCATCATAAGCTATACTTTTTATGGCATTCCTATATTTAAAAGTGAAAAAAACATATAAAGTGGTAAATATGTGTGAGAAGATTCAACTTATTCGACTCTTATTAGCTAAAACTTTATTTGTTATGTTTAATTTACAAATAAAGAAATGTAACTTAAATATTATAAGATTAAAAATGGAAGTAGATTATTAATAAATGTAATTTAAGACAATTCTTCTAACTTGTAAGAGGAAGGAAGACTGAAAAGTCTAGATTTCTGAGCGAAAGTATTGTGATTTTATTAGACTTTTCAATCTTCCTTCCTATTAGAAGAATTATTTTAAATTACATTAAAAATGAAAGTATATTAATAATAAATCCTATAATATTTAAGTTACATTTCTTTATTTTGTTATATTTAATTTACAAATAAAGTTTTATAAGAGCTCATAAGAGTCGAATAACTTGAAACTGCTCACATATGTATTCCAGTCCTTTCCAACAAAGCGAATAAATAACGACTAACAACAAGCAGCTGTTTTATTTCAATCGTTCGTAAAATAACCTTAAAAATATATCGGTAAGCTTATTCATATACAGTATATAGGCTATATATACGTAACGTAGGAAGGAGAACCTCAGAGCGATGCCAATCGAATGATTTACATCGCTTCAGGCTCTCAGCTTGATTATTTTTTTTTACTTTCAGGAAAGTGTAATGCAATAACTTCTATTACACAAAAGTAATATTGCTCAACTTTAAACTTCTTCAACGCAAGTCGTGCTGATTTTTTGACCTTTGAATTTGAAGTAACTAGTGTAATAAATAGGATTTCGTCATTGATACGTGCTACCTTCACATCATTAAGATCAGCGTATAATACTTAATTACAGGAATTTTATTTAATAATTATTTTTACTGAATTCAAAATTAATATTTCTAGTAATTACGTATGATAATTTAAACCGGTTTAATTTCGAAAGAGATTAATAATTTTCTTATAAATAAATATGAAGAAATATTTAAAAAAATACTGCGCTTTAAGCAACTGATAACTATATTCATTCTTCCTGTGAATAACTCGTACAACTTGTGCAATGAATCGTCAGATAACTCATTAAATAATTTAAAATCATGATTCATCTCATTACTTCCTCATTATTATAATATTTAGTAAGCTACTTATCTACTATGAAACTTTGAAAGTTTTACTATCCGAAGGTAGTGTGTACAGTACATCTTTAAATGCATGTAATTCGATAAAATAGGGATTGAGCTTGCATATATACAGTCGACCCAACCCCCTATAACACTGTTTTATATGAATTCCTTGTTGTACGAGTCACTTAGATTTTACAAATACGTGTGCCGGGATGTAAACGGCTCACGTATTTGTAAAATCTAAGTGACTCGTACAACATGGAATTCATATAAAACGGGAATTATCAACAGTGTTATGGGGTGGGGGTCGACTGTAGTTCTATAATAAATAAAACAGTACAAATATAAAACAGACAATATATAGATTTATATTAACTAACTCACTAAAAGTACAGCTTTCACGGATTATATCAAATCTTTCAGTTTTATATAAGTCATTCTAATTTGTATAACCTAATATCGTTATTTCATATAAAAATGCGAAAAATCTTCATCTAACATGTGTTTAAATTATAAGAGATCAAAAATAATTTTATTAATCGACTCTGTTTTTTTTCTATTATAAATTATACCAGCCAACCTTGCCTACCAGTACCAGAATGGATAAAACAACTAAACACTGGTAATTGATCCCAGTTTGCGAGTGATCAACGGGCTGGACACGTGGAATTTTTTTTTACGTGTCTAACACCTATGTATACAGGGACCACTTTCCCATAGAAAGTCCTCCCTTGACAGATTTCCCGTATGTTGTGTTGTCTTATTTCATCAATAGAATTCATCTTTTCCTCCATTCCTTTCGTACTTGACAAAGTACTGTACATCCCTTTTCAATAAAACAAAATATAGGAATAGAATTCTTTTAATGGAGTGCAAAAATTGTTTTACAATAAAAAATGGCGTTTCTCTAAAATGCTTTTTTTAACGTTTGATTTCTATCTCGACTAATGAATATCTGACTAAAGACATAACAATGCTTCTTCAATCTCTTTTCCCATCTTCTTACCTCCTCAGCAGACTTTTGTCTTCTCCTAAAATGAAAGAGAAAAGGTGAAGGTTTGTGACGAAAACCCTTAAAGACATCATAAAACAAATAATTTTCAGAACTGCTTTGACAAGTTGTATGACGCTTCTGCCAGAATCTATACCACTTGCGCCAGGTGTAAGTGTTTCTGTGTGCCAAAAGTTTGACCCTTTAAAATGAAAAATACAATCATAAATTTAACTAAATCATATAACTTTTATTAATATTTTGAATGGTAAAACGTGTATCGTATTATATATATTATCGTTTTTACGAAAAATAATGTTTTCACAATTTTCTTTTTGCTGATAAATTTCGAAATAAACGATTGTCTATATTTTAATTTCAATTTTTTTCCTTTAAAACGAGTTTTAAGAATTTTTAACAAAGACGATCAGACTTTCAGTTATTATTATTATTTTTTTTTTTTTATTGTTTGATTGATTGATGAGATAAGGCAGCGCAACACGTGGGCGATCTGCCAAGAGGACAATGAGAAATTGGCCCCTATTTATATGTTAGACACGTGAGAAAAAACTTCACGTTGGTCAAGCGCATGTTTAATGGTTTTATCCACTCCATCACTGCTGAAAACTCTTGTTTGAACACGTGAATATTTTCTAAAAATAAGAAAACAACAAGTATTATGATATTGTTATATATTGAAATAATAATAAAATTAAATATTTTGTTATTTTGAAAATAAAATCAATCAATCATCAGAGCGAAATTAAATTAAGCTCTTATTTTCTTAATTCATTATGATTAGATTGATGGCATCACACAACGTAATACGAGGGCCATCTGCCAAGGGAGTATGTGTTTCCGAGAAGAGTTTTTATGGGAAATTGCACGTGAAGAAAACCTTGAAAACACGTGTTCAGCACGCTGATCAGGGCTCGAAACTATTAGTGTTTTTATCCTTTCGGTCACTGATGATCTTATTACCAGAAAAGATACCAGAAAAGACCATAATAAAACCTGACTATAATAACTAAACCATAATAAAATTCGCTGCCTTTTATTTAATTTCTTCACATACATTATAAAGTTCAATTCAAGATTTATTTTCCTGTTTTTCTTCGTTTCTTTTTGAAATTGCGAAAGAAAGAAAACGATTATAGATTATAGAAACTTGGACATATCGCGTGAGAAATTCAAATTTCTTATATTGTTTTATAACAATCAAAACACTAGAGGAAACATCGAACAAAAGAAATTCGAAAACTAACTTTATTTATTTATTTATTACAGTAAAACCTGTTCAAAAAGGTAAAAAGGTAACCTGCCAATCCTCAAAAATATTCGGTACAGTGAGAGGAAATCCGCTTTACACAGGTTTTACTGTATTTAAAACTGTATAAAGATATGAGTTACGTTAATAAATCAAATAATTAAAATTATTGTTTATTTTATTTAATTTCTACTCTAGAAAACTACAGACAGAACTGTAATTTCAATATAAAAATAAATACTTGTTATTGTTGTCTACGTCAGCAATTTTTAAATATTTTTATCAGATATGTCATTGAACCATCATTAAGTTAACTATACATTATACTTTTAATTAAAATATTTTCTTTTGAACCGAGTTATGTTAAAGACTAATTGAAAGTTAAACGACACATTAATTGAAGTTGACGGTTTATATTGAAGTAAAACAAAATGGCAGTCGCAGACGCGACGAAAGAAATAAAAAAAAAAAGGAATTTTCATAACCTTCATCAAGTCATATGAATTTTATTGAAGGACATTCTCTTTAATATTGAGGGCGTAATTATATTTAATCGTTTCCTATGGAATATCTACATTTTCTATACCAATGAAAATGATTAAATTTGTTGAATATAAAGTATCAAGATTAAAATCGAACTAAACTAATGTAGTTCTTATAAATTGTAAGCTTTTTAATGCAATAATAACTTAATTAGATAACAGAGATTACGTATCTAAATATATAAATAAACAGTCAGCTTCATTAAATCATTCTAGAAGATTCCACCAGTAGCCGAGTGGTAAAACTAAAGTACTTAACAGTTGGTCGTGGGTTCACCCCTCATCAGTGCACTGGAATTTTCGGGTTTTTAAGGTGTTAGATACCTTAAAACCCCGGAAAACTCAATTTTCTCATAGAAAACCCTTCTTGCAATATATAAGCAATCTTTCAAGGGGGTGTGCCCTTGGAAGATCGCTCCTGTATTGCACCGCTTTATTCTACATCAACCCGAAACCAGTCCTATTTAAAAGAAAAAGAATTATTTAATATTCCTGTTTAAATATTATAAATAATTTGCATCATTTTGTTCTCTTTTAAAGACCATTTTTGGTTAAATGTTAAGAATATAATCAACGTTGTAAACCTATAAATTACCACTATCCGTCTGTCCTTCTTTAATCTCGAAAACGGAGTTATATACATAAAATCCCAGACCGGATATAGAAAGCTTAGGGGCAGAAGAACCCGATTGACTATACACAAACTTTCGATGCAAACCGGAAGTTACTTTATTTAAATTCAAAAATGTTTCTTCCTGAAAGGAATTAAATAGATGGCCGGCACGACTCCTTTGCTAACGGAAAAATAAGATATACAGGAGCAAGCCACTACTAATTTGAGGCGGAGAGCATATATTTTAAATTAAATAAATTAAAAAAAGTATGATTAAAAATTGCAGCTCGATATTGTGACGATGTCATAATAAATAATTGCTCGTTGTTGCTTAAATTATAATTGAAAATATGAACGAAACTGAAAATATTTTAATTTTGTTTTCAGTCGTGTTCCGTCAAACTAAAATCAAAATTCGGGAATTGTCCCATTTTCTCTTTCAGTTTGGTATGCAGAAACTATTAAAGCATTAAAATATTGCTTTTACTGATCATTTAAATCCGTCGACACTGGAGAGGTTGCGGCCGAAGTTTTCATCTCTCAAACGTGAACGTCGAACGTCGAGCACCGCTTACAAGATTGCGGCGCTCGACGTTCGGCGTTCACGTTTGAGAGATGAGAACTTCGGCCGCAACCTCTCTATTATTAATAAAATAATCATTCGATCAATCATTTTGATCTATATTTTTCGTCCGATCATGGATGATGCGTTAAAGATACGCAGGTTATTGCACTCGATAAATGAAATAACCCATTTAATCTTCAAAATTTCATTCGAAGCTTAATAGTTTATATCATTGGGTATTTAAATACAAATTTCTGTACTCACAAAACCCAACATTATGGTTGGTTTGTTGGGTTTTGTAAGGGTAGAATAGCTATTAAACATTCTAAAATAAGTAATTAACTAGCAGAACTGCAGTTACAAAAACTAAAAGATAGGAGTCCATACGCGACACTAGTGAGGTTGCGGCCGAAGTTTTTATCTGTCAAACGTGAACGTCGAACGTCGAGCGCTACTTACAAGATTGCGGCGCTCGACGTTCACGTTTTAGAGATGAAAACTTCGGCCGCAATCTCGCTATTAATTAATAAATATTTACTTCTGTTTACTTCTAGATACTTAAGGAAACAAGTCGACTTATTTTGAGTTCAGTACATTTATACGTAAATGATTTGTTAAGCTAAACTACTAAAGCATACAATGAATAGACGAAATTTTCGGTCGATAAAGGAAAAAAAAAATGGTGAAAAAGGCTGGATCCTCCAAAAATATCCTTTTCATATTAGCAATGTAGGATATTATAGTATTAATCTAAACAAGGGGCGTAGCAATTGAGTGTTTCAGACGAGGAAGTAAAATGGGTGTAGTCAAGGTTAACGAATGTTATTTTCAACGGGATTAGGATTAAAAATTCTAAAATAGTGCCAATCGATTATAAAATTTAAAATATAGGCTATAATTTTTTAATCCTAATTCCACAATGAGTTAAAATTAAGAGCTAAACTCTTACATTAAAAAATAAATAATGAAAAAAAACACACCAAATATGTTAGGAAGTTAAAAATATCTAAAGATACCTCAAAACATTGCATCCTTGTATATCAAATTTGAGTTATTATCATTTAGTCAAGCTGCAAATAAAGAGTGAAACGATAACAATTTCCATATCCCGTAAAATAATAGTTCTCTTCCTGTATTATTTTATTGATTCCTAACCATTCTTGTGAAAATTAGAACTGAGATTTATATACAGTACTTATACCATCATAATTAGCGCTTCATTGCTTCTACAATTTAAATACTAGATACCACGTAAGTTATAGAAGAAGGTTCATCTGGACTTCTATTAATCTATATGTTATTAAATTTGATAAGTATGTCATTCAAAACATAAAGAAAAGAATTCTACGAGAAATTTAGCTATAAATTCGATCTCTCAACTTCCAGAGCAATGAATTTAAAGAAATTTTACATGTTTATCTACTAGAAGTACACATTCAAACATTCCTATTGTTAACTCGTGTAGAACGTTCGTTCACTTTATCCAATGGGGCATTAACTGAAAAGTTCTTTTATCTATTGAATAACTAGTATAATGTAGTAGCAGATCGTAAGTTTCGCATTACCCACGCAATTTCTATCCCCAAAAACAATGACAGTATCAACATATCAACTTAATAGAGAAGGAACACAATAATTCTTCGAATTGTAAATAGAACCTTTTACATGTGATGCTTCAAATCACTAAGTACAACAAAATTAACCTTTATCCTCAGATCTTGTCTGTATTGTATAATATGTTTGGTCTGATGCAGCGTCATATTTCCCCTATTGGCGAATTTTAAAAGTAAAAATCCTTGAAGAGGAAATGTTTAATTGTGGTCAACTCATATTTGGCAGGTTTCCGCTTTGAACAGGTTTTGTTTTTAAATATAGAAAATCGCTCCATTCAGACAAACTTTTCCATTTAGACTGATTTCCGTTTTACTCAGGTTCCGTTTTGGACAGGTTTCACTGTAAACTCTGAACAATTCTCCATCAAACAATTGTGAAGATGATTATTAGTATTTTAAATAAGATAGTGTCCCATTATAATCACCTATCTATCATCTAGACTCGAGGTCAGGGGTAGTGAATCTATGACACGTAGGAAAAATCACCTGACACGTAATGTATCATATGATTTCGATTTATCATCTGATCATCTGATTTTTAAAGGACTCGAAAAGGTTCGCCATTCCTGCTCTAGACGATGGCTTAGTCATTTATTGGGAAAAACATAATAGTCCAAACTTGGTGAGCCGTAATTAGCTCCCTACCTTAGAACAGATTGGAATGATGAAAAGAAAGCAACGTAACATATGGCGATTTTCCAAGAAGAGTATGCCTACAGGAGAGCTTTACGGGAAATTAGCTCCTATTTAGGTGTTAGACATATGAAAAACACGTGGACATCCTATTGCTCAGAGAGAACTCAAGACCAACTAACTACCAATGTTCAGTAAAGCGGCGTGCATTTATTGAGACGAAATCGAGATGGGGAGGATGTTGATGAATGCTAACACAGGAGGAGGGAAGGTCATCCGAATGTTTGCGCACACAAAATAATTCATTTATTTTGGAATATTCTATTGTTAATTGGCATTTATTGCACATATGATTGCATAAATGGGGAAGGGGTGATGACGAATTGTAAACAGAAGGGGGTGGGAGTAAAAAATGAAGCAAACTCTCGCAATGTCACGCCGCCTAATTGTATTCGCACCGCCACTAATGGGCAATATTTTAAGTAAATCAGAAGTGTTATCATCTACTTTCTTCGGTCATTTTTTAAAATTTTCTATACTATAGAATCTAATATCATAGTAACATGACATGAGATAAAGTATGCAATCGAATAAATTTTCTTATAATTGTATCATTTATACTACAGTTTATAGAACACTACACTCATCGTATCTTTGTGAAGAATAAACTGGATAATATAATCCAGCTTTTCATTACAAATATATAGAACGATATAGTCATTTCAACGTGGTTGTGCATTAATTTGTGGTAATATTTATCATCACAGGTGGAGAGCGATATAAATTAGTCATTCAATGAATAGTTTACTTAAGAAGGAGGTCATCACGTTACGCTTAAAATCAGTATTCGATACATGAATATTGCAGGTTATTTTGCTTTAAAACGTGTAGTATAGGTTAAGAGTTTGCATTTACATTATACAAGTAACCTTATTTGATAAAATAGACCACAAAATGTTAATTTTTTATAGAACAACAAAATAAAGTCGAAGTTCCAATAAAGGTCACCTTTAAACAGAGGCCATTTTTCGGGAACTTTTTAAAACAAAAACACGTGCAAAACAACCTCCAAACAAAGACCATTTATTTTTCTTTAAATCGTTTAATAGAAAAAAGAATACATTTAGAATTTATTAAGCTAATTTTAAGAATTTTGTACGTTTTCTTAAAGTGACAACGTAGAAAATGAACTCGGTAAAAATATGTTTAGAGTAACAGACATTTGTTGGACTTCGGTACTGAGTAATTAACACGTTATAGTCCAGGTTAAATGATCGAAAGTATAGATGATAATTATACAAAGGAATGAAAGAGAATATATCTAAAATAAAATAAACACCCTCTTCTAACATTGCAAAATATTCGGAATTATTTATACAATTTATAATTACAACAGTGAATAATCAAAAAATTTTACTCAGTGTAAACTGGAAATAAAATTTTTCCATGAAAACAAGACTTAAAAGTACTGTATATTTATACTGAAATGAATATTTTCTTATATAAAGGCACGAGATTAAATGTATGAATACCGTAGCTAATATACTTAATTAAATTCTGATATACCTTCAAAAATGATATCATGTTTTAAAAATAAATACAGTGATAATTCTTACTTGCAGCTGTTTGACGATAACACCTTAAGGTATACAGTACGTGCGTGTGTACTGATTAAAGTTTAAAAAGTGTATGTTGAAATATCCGTTAATTAATCATCTTCGTATCAGACAGTTCTATACGTTTCAATATCAGAAATAAAGTTTAATTAATATACATCGATTTAGATACTGTACTGTACTTTTTATTTTGAATTTTTTTGCCTTATGGGTACTAAAAGGGCCTCTTTTCTCGAGGCCCATCATGTATTCGGAAAGATTCACAATTGGAGAGGGTGGTGAGGGAAGGGGGTCTCCTCCCAGCACTCGCCCTTGAAAAATTCCTGGAATGACTCAGTAAAAAAACAAATCACTACTTTTAGGGAAATCACCGAACAACACGTTAAGTAGAGGTGTTAACGATGACACCTTAAAACGAATTCTAATACACTAAACGATATTATTTGAGTTATTTCTATACCGATCCCTAAAACTGCATTAAGTTATTCGATCCAGAAACACGATTTTTGATTCGTTTACCTCCCTGGAAAGATCCATTTTCATTCGCAGTTTTAACAGATATACTTTTACAATGTTTACCCTTCTACAATATAAGTATTCATTACATTATTTAAATAACTTGGAAATATTTGTTGTACGATTGAAACAACAACCGGAAATCGTCATTAGATAAGAAGCACGCCCAGCAACAAACTTTTTAAAATATTATTTGCCGCCGATAATGTGATATATACACGTGCATTCTATTCATTAATACGAGTTTCTCACACCGGAAATTTTATACAGTCGAGTGTATAAAATTTCTTCTGTTCTTAGAAAGAATATAAAATAATTTATAACAGAAATTCCAAAATTCCAGGAAATAAATCTTCGAAATGACTTGTATTTATCGGTATAAAAACTCCTATTTTCTATTAAGGGTTTTTATTTAATTAATTATTTTTTAATTTAAATATTTAATATAATTTAAAACTAACTAACCTGAACTTTTTCGATGTCGTTACACTTAACGAATTTCAACAAGTCTATTTCTTTCCCCATCTCCACGTTGACTCAGTGTTTAGTCAGTACACACAATACAACTCATATCTACTACGACACAGTACAACAGCGCCAACTTTGTTTCGTGACTAAACTCGATTAGAACTGGTTTCACTCTTAAAACTGGTTAGTAACAGCCAACCATTTACTTTAGAATGCTGTTTGTAAACGTCTTTTTTTCTATTTTATACTTGTTTTTTTTTATTTATTTATTCGTCGGAAGTTACCTGACCTTTACATTATTTGAATGAATTTCTTTTTTTTACATTAAATTTTATTAATAATAATAATAAACAGAAGGGAAAACCCCGTTTAGACACAGGGAAGTCGAGAAGAAGAAACTAGGGATTTTTCCCTGTGTTCGGAGAAAAATAAGGGTCCTTTTTTTTTTTTGTTTCTATCTACCCCTATAAATTAAATGTTATTTTATTAATAAAAATAGCATTTAATTAACATAAAATATCTTTATTATAATTTGTTATTTATTAATAAAATAAAAACATTTCATGTATTTTCTGTTAAAAATAAACCAGCAACGAGTTGCTCAACTTTCTAGGCAATATTTAAAATTTTGGTGGCTCCATCTGTTATCATATTATATTTAAAAAATTTTTATATTTTTAACTATTGTAAAATGGTATAAAGCTTAATTTTGAGTGTAGGGATGAATTTTATAATAATAAAAATAAAAATTGTAAATGCTAATAATCAGTAAAATCGTCATTAAGTCCGACCCAACTGGAGATACACACGACCCCCATTATCTACCCACCCGCTAGACCTTTAACCACCAAAATTTAACAGCATCAATCCCCCTAATACACAAACCTCCCTACAAAATTTCAGAAATTTTTGACAAAAAGCATAGGAGTTATTAAGCTTCAAACAGGGTGAACAAAATCGTGCCCCATATACATACAGAAATTACCTCCAAGTTTTTTTTTTTACATTTCTCGACGTTTAGAAGTGTCCTAAATTCAAAAATGTAAAAATCTTGGGGTCATCTTTTGACTGATCTCCAGACTTTCCCTCTGTTATATTGTATATAAACAGCCAGGAAAGTAAAAAGAACAGAAAGGGTCCCTCTGAGGGGGTAAAGGGTGTATTCCATTAAACCCAGGGCCCATACAAAGCTTTCGACGACCCTAAAAATTAATTAATTTCGATTTTTATATTCTTGAACGTAATGTATTATAAATATAATAAAGGTGCATTCGTTTCGTCCGAATAATATATAATATTACGTCAGTTTGACGTCATTCATACAGTTTTCTAAATAGGATAGTGACGACAATGTGACGTAAAAGTGTACACTATTTAGACAACGTAATGCGTCTTAAATTAATCACCTGATATCACTACAGGTTAGGTTAAATATTGCTTATATTTTTATAATTCGGTTCCTGTTTCTGTTGTTAACTTAATTAATCAAGTACAGTACTGTACACCATATTTGTTATAACAAAATATATAACAAATATATGATCTGTGTATGACTAAAACAAAAGGTAGGGGGAAGTAAACACGAAAATCCGTCCCGAATAAATATAAATTAAACGTTATCGAATAAATAATGAAGACATTTATTTAAAAAAGTATTATTTGTGGTACTTGTCAATTATCTTCCCATTGTCTCATATTGTACAGTACTGTATTTAATAGCACGCGCTGATATGCAAATTAGTAATATTATACAGTAAATCATAGAATTTTGTATATCTTGACAAAATATTGAGAGTTTTTTGGATATTTTTAAGGGTGTAAACTGTAAAATTCAACGTGTAAAACATCTAAATTGGTACAAGTCTATTGTTGAATTTGTATGGCAAAAAACCCATTTTTAAAGGAATTATTTGATGCTATTGGTAAAAAAAATGGTCAGCCTATTAAACCAGTACTTAGTTAATTAACGTACGTTGAATTTATTATATTTTTAATACCAAACAAATAACTAATTTACAAATTTATAAGCATACAAAAATGATACTTTAATTTAATGTGTCAAAGATTTAGGATATGATGCCAGAAATATTTTATTTCTGCGCTTAAAAGATGCTGAAAAATGGCCCATTTAATATTACATTAGTGTCAATAAAGGGCAGAAAAATCTATGACACGCGAAGAATTTGTCTAACGCAAAACGTGACACATTATTTATTATTGTTTTTTTTTAATGTAAATATTTACAAAAATAATATTTACAAGTGTAATACAATAATTATAATATATTATTGTTGTATTGTGCCCCCTTTTTTTGTTATCTCTTTTTTAAAAAAATAATAAAAGAAAACATTAGATGGTATGTTTTCTATTGTTTGCATACTTGTTACCTGAATCATCTTAACACTACTTGATATATAATACTAAAAGACGTTAATGAATTTACTCGAGTTCATTTGTGTCAATTTAAAGAAATTTTGATGCTTTTAGTTATATTTTTTCTTATTCCTGTTGCTAGGAGAGTTAATACTTGGCCACACCAATTCTTTATTAAATATGTGGCTTTATAAGTCAAGGGTGGTAAATTTTTTGGCAAATGTTTACAAGCATTCACCACCCAACTTTTTATAAGATATGTAAACTTTAACTATATTTGGCTTGTTTATAATGTAGTTTCGTTGTTAATGTCCTAATTAAAGGATACGGAATTTAGCTTTTATGTTTATTTCTATTATCATCTATATTCACGATTAAGGAGTAAATGTTGTATAATAATTTCATCGCATCAAATTGAATTTTACTGCTTTACTGGTATTTCCTTTCTTTAATCTTCCATCAGCATCAATAGGTAGGTGTAAAGGGATGCTCGTACTTAAAATTCCTCTAATTTGATACTTGGTGGCGGATTAGCCTTAAGACTTTCCGGGACCCTTAGGCACAAGATTAGGGCCTCTCTTTATTAAATCATAAAGTAATGGTATCGAATTGTAGCTGTAATATTATTTGTAAATTATGATAAAGCAATTTTACCGTTATAAATGTATTAAAAAATTAATATAAAATGTTCGGACAGACGGACAGACAGGCTCTCTTTCGCCTCGGCAGAAAAACAGTGACTCATAAAAATAAAAGAATGAACACACCCTGTACCGCTAATAGAAGCTTTCATGTAGTACCAAATAGGACGGTGGGGTGGTGTTACTCTCCGAAAATGCATCATACATGACGTATTGATGACGTTTATTCATGAAACCTCTGTTAACAAGACTGTTATATTATAAAGTAGACCTAAGAGAATTTAATACTGTATGGATTCTACTAAAACTGAGCCGGGCTAATAATATTTATAATAGAAATAAACATCACAAAATGTTTTATTTAATTGTTAGTTATTCATTTTAAAGTGGATTTTGATAAGACCATTTGTTAATGAAACCTAATTTCGGTGTTCCTCTAACTCTTTCACCCTCTTTGAAGCTTAATAACTCCTGTACTTTTCGTCGAAATTTTCTGAAATTTTACAGGGAGATTTCTGTATTAGGGGGATTGATGTTGTTAAATTTTGGTGATTAAAGGTATAGAGGGTGGGTAGATAATGGGGGTCGTGTGTATCTCCAATAGTGTAGATCTCCATTTTATGATATTAAAAATATAAGAAGAGTTTTAATTCACTTTTCTTTTTACAATTTACCAAATGTTGAAGTAATTAATATAAACTTTAACTTATTTACATTATCGTTATTTAACTTTAAATAAGGATATGATTAATCAATTCCTGTTAAGAAAACATTTGAAAATTTTAAATAACGATCATGAATATTAAATTTATAAATATCAAAGTTTAATTTTTATCTATTTTAACATTTCTCTTAGTCATTATTTTAAAAGATTAATCAGTTTTCGTTATAATGTGTGTGTGTGATTCACGTTCGAAATTGACAATCCCTTCTATTCAACGAAAGAAAATGACTTCATAACATTAGCATACACATTTCAAAACATTAAGGAAGATTTAATGTTCAAATTCTAGAATTTAAAAGTGATTTATTTTCAATATAATAGATCAGTGAATTTATATATAATATCGGAACTATAATATGGTAGGAACGTAGGCAATTGCCTAGGATGCTGAAATAATGTACAGAAGTCCCGGTGTGAATTGGAAATCATGTGATTTTTTTAAATTAAAATATTAAAAATTGCAGCTGAACATTATGACGATGTCTCAATAAATAAATAAAAAATTCTCTTAGTGCCCACTGGATGGAAAGAGTAAAAAATAATTAAATGAAACATAACTTTTTGATTTTATTATTAAATTTTTACTAGATATCATTAGTTAATAAGCTTATTAGACCTCATTGAACGAGTTCAGACACGTTATATTAGGCCTACTGTATGAATGACTGGAGACTGACAATACAGTACAAAACGTATTTTAAAAACTATCGATTTTTGTAATATAAACGTAAAGTTAATGCCCCCATTCTGAAGTTTTTATTTAATATAAGATATATTCTAAAGTCTCTTAATAATATAATAAATTATATAATATAAATAATGTAAGTAACAGTCTGTAGTTTAAAGTCCTTGAACAGTCTATGGAACTATTTCTAAACCAACTACTGTACTGCCATCTGTTATTTAAAATGAGAAGTTAACATGAGTAATAAATTGAAGTGATCAATTTACAACAGAAATTATTTTAGTGTTATTTGTAAAAAAATAAATATTTTAATTAGGTTTAATTATCGATTTAATTACATCCGTTCTCACTATAAATGAATTTATCATAATAACTGTCAATAACACTATTAGCCTACATTTTTTGTTTTGATTATACGAGGCAAGACCGGCCTTAGGAATTTTTCCGCTTTGTGCAATAGCATATCTTGCATCCCCCGCCAACCTCAAATTAACGTTTGAAATTTTTAAAAGCCATTACGTTTTAAACAAGTTATTTGCCGTCCCCTGTGCAAATACACACGTGTTGCACCTTCGCCCTGATACGAGGTATTCTCTGTCCACAATACCTTAGCTAAGCGAGACCCTACTGTATTTTAAAACGAAAGTGTTTTAACTATTTTAATGTTTTTATCCGTAATGAACAGTCTTTCAATTTCCAGAAAATAACTTTATGTATTTGTTTTATTTGAGAGAGTTTATAAAATAGTGCCATTCATCAGCGCATGCTGCTGTGTGCATTTGGTTAAGCACTCTTGTAATCAGTGTATGACTATACTGTGTTACTATTGGTTGAAAACACTGCAAAAAAAAAACGTTAAATTGTCACAACATCGACCATGAGAATAATAAAAGCTAAAACACGATGGCACGCAGCTGTAGTTAAGTCGTTTTGACCTTCGAACAAATACATTTTTTATTTTCAATGGAAGGAAGGACTTAATCCACTGTAGTTTCCCGTGAATAACCCCCCATATAGGCCGGATCTGACCCCTTCTGACTTTCACATTTTTGCACATTTGAAGAAATAAATATGCGGGTGGCTGTGGCTTGTGGCACTTGAAAGCTGTCGCCGCCGGGTAGCGGCTACAGCAACAGGAATTTTATGAGGACCGGGTGAACGAGCTGCGATAAATGTCTAAACATATTGGGTGAATTTATTGAGAAATAGTAGTCTATATTGCTTGTAGATAAATTCTGTGTTTGGTTAATTCGACAATGCAATAGCTGCAATCTTTCGATTTGTTTACGTCTTTGGCTCTTTTCCACTTTCATTCTTCTCTTTGCACGATCAGATCGCGTACGTTGCACGAATTATGGTGTCGTTGTTGTTAGCTAGTTTTACCGGAGGTTTGATTTAGAGACGAGGTGTATTGCCTAGGAGTCGGATCGACCTTTCGATTCTGTTCGCTGAGTTTTTTAATGAATTACGGCTGGAGAATGAGGGGGGGGATAGAAGTAGTAACCATGGTGTCTTATTTCCTACGATATACCACTTGCTACTCAGTATTTACTTCAAGTTAGACTAATACAGGAATTTTAAGTGTTATTTAAAAATTAGTTTTATGTTGTCTGTAAGAATAATGGTACTTAGAAATAAATTGTCGTCGTTTATATCGGTAATACAGTACAGTGCCACCCTGATTTACAAGCGTACCTCGTTCGTGAAAAAAGCTCTCGTAAATTGAAATCTCGTAAATAGACACAAGGTTTTCAATTATTTTTGGTCGAAATTTGTACGTCGTTTCGGCATAAGCCAATCAAAATATCCATATTGTCCAAATATCAGTATAGTGTTACAAAACATCCATTTACCTGTCAGCCAATAATTTTAAACGAAATGAAATAAACTAAACATACTGAAATTGTTAATTAGGTTATATTTCTTGTTATAAAAGGAACTAATACGAAATAGAAAATTAAATACATGAATTATCAGACATTTCTTTATTTAATGTAAGGGAACAAAAGTTAGTTGAGGTAATAAGTAAACAGAATATAAGTAAAATTAAAATTAAAATGTTTTTTAATAAATTGTGATCTTACATATAATATGTCTATAAATGAAGGGGTGAAATTTACCATACTACACGATAGCTTTAAGAGAAAACTACTACGAGAGAACAAATATACAATGTAAATGAAACAGAAAATAGAGTCTAGAACTTACAAGCAATCTAACGGGAGCGCGTAAGAAGTTTAATTTCGTCACACCAATGATTAGAATACAATAAATCAGAGATGATCACACTTTTATATGACCAGACATTCTTAAAAACAGAATTTTTATTTCATAGGACCTATTGTTGTTTTTTTTTAAATCTTCCTTAAGCCGGTTGTTTCTTTACTCGACCAATGACCACCTGGATTCGCGATTCTTTTGTGTGAAATGTCTTTTTTGAAGTGGCCAAATGGCACGATAAAACTGAAACCACGGGCGTGTACAATGTGTAAGGCTGGGCATATTATATTGCTGCTTTAAGTGTAAAAATTCGTCTCAGTTGTTTAGTTTTTTTTTTCTTTTTTGGTCCAACTTCCATGTCTATTTTCTTCTGATCGGTCTGATAATGTTAAGTAATGTACATAACTTTCTGTGAATATCTCTACATTTTAGTTTATGCTTTATACTTATGTTCTTTTTGTTCGTATTAAACTAAATAATATAACAAAGCAAATACATTTATGCTTTTCGTTAATAAGGATGGGAAAAAAAATGGTAAATGATGACAGCAAATTTCGAAGGGATTTGGGTAGTATTTAGAGTCCGAAAGAGTGAACTCTGTAAACCATAAATCTCGAATAAATTCCACAAATTAATGGATTATTGCTTGTTCTTTCGTATGTTAACTATGCAATACGAAAGCTTTTAAATCGTCACTATTGATTTTACATTAGGTAGATCAATTACTAGATCCAGTAAAGAATAGCCTTGCATGTGATGATTAAAGATTGTTAGTTTATTGAATTTTTCAGTATTATTTAGTAGGATAATTACATTTCAATATAGAAAATAATACATATTAATTAATTGATAAAGAAGAATATTATTATTAATGTAGTTTATTTCCAATGATAAAAGATTGACTGAGATGCGAGTCACGAAAAATTTAACGAAAGTTTCTTTACCAAAATATAAAAAAAATATATATATTTATTTATTCATTAAAAATCATATTATTCAATTATTATTCTCTTTAAACTTATGATTATACTGTAGGATATAATCGTCTTAATTAGTTGTCAAGGCTGTTCTATTCGCTTTTCCATTCGCTCTTCACAATTACCAAATTGTTCACCATATAAATTAATGTTATTGTTTGATCAATTACATTCCATAACAAAATCTATTTTCTTTTTTATATAATAATATAACAGGAGAACTAATTATATTTACTTAATCTATCAAAATTACTTCATAATGGACATATATTTAACTTTCTATATTAGATGTAATTACCAAATAAAATAATTTAACTCAAATAATATTTAGTAATTTAATAATTAAAGCTGTTAGGTATATTTTTATATTTCTAAATGAGGATGTTTGTTTGTTTGTTCGCTATTCACACCTAAGCCGTTCTACCAATTGCTCCGAAACTCGGCATTTGGGTTAAAGTACGTATCACGTAGCACTTGCCTACGTGAAATCAGAGTGTTTAAGATTATGAAAAGTATTTAATTCTCCACATCTAACAATTCGAGTTTTCTCATTTCTGAACGGTACTTTCTTAATTCTAATAAGCACCCTCCAGTAGCCGAGTGGATAAAACCACCTAACACCCGTAGTCGGTCGTGGGTTCGGGCATGGCCACGTGTAGTTTTCCGGATTTTCTTCACGTTAGTCATACCTAAATAGGATCTAGTTTCACATAAAAGTCTTCCTGGGATTCATCTCCCTCGGCAGATCGCTTACGTGTCGCGTTGCCGTAACCAAATAAACTAAACTAATTCTAAAATTTTTTTTTATAAACGCAATATTTACGAGAATATACTTCCTACGTATTAGTTTATACAATCTGTTGCAAAAATAAGACCACGCTTAACGCTGTGTGTTTGGTGCAATTTTGGAAAAAATATAACATCACGGATGCCATAAGAAATATCGACTTCGCTCGGAAAGAATTAACCGATAAATACACGAAGTGTGGAAGAAGTTATGGCTGAAGGTATCCAAGAATTCTCAACGAGAAGAGCCTATCGCTGTATCGTTAGGTTGACGAAACTCAACCTAATCGATATAGCGGGACTAGGAGATATAAACGAGCAGGATATCGAAGAGTTACAAGCAGGTTTCTGGTGAGAGCCTTACCAACAACGACCTTCGAGAACTGGCAGAACACGGAATTCACGTGGAACTGGAAAATGTTTGTTTGTTTGTTTTGCTAAGTTATGGCAACGCAACACTTGGGCGATCTGCCTAGGGGAGGTCTTTTTAAGGGAAACTGGCCCCTATTTAGGCGTTACAGAGGTGGAGAAAACCCGGAAAACTCTACGTGGCCAGCCTGTCCGAGCGAGGCGCGAACTCACGACCGAACTCCCAGTGTTCAGAGTACGAAGACCGCTTGGCCACTGGTGGGCCAACTGGAAAATAGAGATTCTGAAAACGAAGAACCAAAAAAATTTCTCTATAGATTTCGAAACTTAGTAAAAGTTTCAGTGGCATACCGTCATTGGAAGCGGTGGATGCGACGCTTCCCTCGTATTTTCTAAAAAATAAATACATATTAATTTTAATTATAAGAAAATAATCGCACAATATTTTATTATAACCGCATTATGTATCTTATTACAAATTTCTATACTACACGTGAAAAAAAAGATAAGATCGCTGTTGTATAATCGAATATTAGTGGCGGGGGAAGCACTATATCGTCAGCATCCAAAAAAGCCAGATTCGCGCACGCGCTTTACAGAACACCAACCTCACCCGGTTTAGCCGGTGAAAGCCTAGAACCTCGGGTGGATGCTACACGTATACCGCATCCAATTCTATCCGGGACCGGTTCTGGGCTGTTAGCCGCCCGCCAGTTAGGTATTTGGCCGCCCTCGCCCGATTACGCGAATCACGAGTAGATTTATAACTTAGCCCGACCAATAAGAATTTACTGGTACGTTTTTATGATAGTTCTGTATAGTTGATAGAAGTTAAAAAAAATCCATTAAAATATTTGATATATTTATTCCGCTCTCCGATTTTATATTACTCACGGATTTCAATGTTAAACCAGTGATATTACGATTTCGTATGTCCCATCTATAAGGGGATATAGAAAAAAACGTGTACAATTCTTATACAATGTTAAAAAATTAACTGTTACTTCGATAGCATCATTTACAACTAAATTTAATGAATGAGAGAAATGCACGAGGCACAGAAAAAGCTCTAGAATTTATTTTCCTTAAATTTACAATTTATGTATCCGTTGTCATAAAAATTTGTCTTTCCACTTTTTTCCCGAGACTACAAATATTCGAGTACGAAGTAACCGGTTTCGACTTATTTCTACTTAAGAAGTAGTTAAATAATTAAGCGATTAGGAAATTGGGGACATAAACGAAACCCTGATGAAAGAGCTGAAATTTTACTTAAACAAAAGCTTAACCGAACCATCTCTAGCCGAGTACAGTGGAGACTGATTTCTTCGTATTATTAATGTAATAAAGACAGAAATTTTTCCAGTTCAACGAGAGTGACCGAAAAGTTGTAAATTTTGGAAATTTCTGAGGACACTTGGTTCTAAAACGAATTAGTTAAAAAACAAATGATTAATAAGTTTAACATATTTAGACTTTTACAGCTATGGTGAGAAACGTTTAAAATCTACAACAGCCCTGTCGCGTCTTTTGAGATATATAGTAATGCGACAAAAGAGGCATTTGACATTAACCGGTATGGGCACCCTCGGGATTTGGCAGCCCGCGTGCATGCACGCACCGCACACCTAGCAGGACCGTCTCTGATTCCACTCGTAGGGAGCTATTTGACCAAATGGTTAAGATTTAAAAGGTAAAGAAGATTTTATGTTATTTTTATGTACGTTGCTTTACAGAGCTATATTTAATTATAATTATCTTTAAAAATATATTCATACAATTGAAGAATATTTTGTACCAGGTACCAGGTACATACATTATATTTTATTTCAACAAGTAAGTTTTTATAATTTTATTTTTAATTTTAGCCCTTATATCGTGGCTAGCGATTCGGGATGTAATTGCGATATTGAAAATTTATTTTAAAAAGTTTTGGCTCGAGATCGTATAATGAAAAAGAAAACATTATTAAAAGAGAAAGGCCAATGCCTAAGTTAAATATAAACGCTTCAATAAAAAATTTGTTCGACATTTTCACGATAAAATGTCTCTGTAAATGCATAAAAATGCTAAAATTGTTTTGTTGGCTTGCCTACTATTTTCAAATGAAATTAGTGTGTGGAATAAGAATGTCTTTGACAATTTAGCTGGCAAAAGACACGAAAAATCGTCGATTCTTTCGTATTTGAAGCAATTTGGAAATCGAAGCGGAATAGAATTTAACATTAGTAAATAATATAAAATAAATATTGAAAATTATAACGAGATAGTTAAGGCTAATAGATATATTTAAATTAATAAATGTTATATGTTTTTATCAAAGCGAGAATCGGCATTTAGAGGGCATATTGAATCTAATAACAGAGGTAATTATATTGAACTTGTTTATTTATTAATTACGTCAGATAAATAATCTATTAAAAAATACATTTAAAGAATTAACTGATTGCCTCTGGAAGTCGGTTTCTTACAGAAGAAACACAGCTTCCCCATCATCAAAAGTCACGGCACGCCACTGAAAAGTTTGCCAAAATCGTTGATGAAATTGTAGCGAATGATCCAGATTTTGAAAGGAGTGCAAAAGTAAGACGAGGCGTTTTGGGTGCGATCTTCTGCTTCCGACATTTGCTTAAGGAAAGGGGAAAAAAATGACAAATGAAACTTCACGGCTTTATTGCAAAAGAACAAGAATTTCAGAAAAGTCACAAAAAAATGAACTTTATATTTCTGTATGCATATGTTTATGTGTTATTTAACATTTGTTATTATACAAATTAATATAAAAATAACTTAAAATTAAAGGAAAATTTGTTTATTTTTGGTCGCGTGTTCCTCTATCTCTATTTACTATATGTTAATGATATCGTTTAACGCTGTTTCGCTTAGCGCTTTGTTGTCTAGGAACGCATCCACCGCATTAAGCGGGGTCTTACTGTACTTTATTATCACATAAAAGCAATTATTCTCGCATTATTATACGATTTTTTTTTATTATTTATAAAAGTCATATGAAGTCAACGTTAAGGTTAGCAACTTCGATCACATGCGGGGGCCATCACAACCTATCTAACACTGAGCACTTTTCGAACATTAATAGTAGTCCAGTATTAATTAGTAGTCATTGACCATCCTCTCTTCCGGGAGGAGGTCAACGACTACTTTTGATCGAATTACTTCAACCCACTTCCGCGATAGTCCCTTTTTTCTATCGAACCAACAGTATGGTGGCATTCGAATAGGAAAATTATATAATACAAGATTACCGGCCAGCACAAGATTTGTATTTAATTGGTTTTCGAGGGTATCGAGTTAAAATATTACGTAAGGGTTTATCATGCCGAGTGACAAATCTAACACATTTTAAAAATTCTTTATTCCTCTACTGTACACAATATAAAGAACTTTTAAAATGCGTGACGTTTTCTCGTGTCAAGAGTATTAGTTTATTTACTTTAATAAATATTTTTTGTAAATATACATCACTTAATCTCAGTTATTGTCTGAAGTTACAATAACTAATGCTGCTTTTTTTTTGGTGGGAAATGATCAATATATCACTTGAATGGTTTAAGAGGAGTAATTATACAAAGTAGCAAAGAATTTTTCAGTATTTTTTTTTCTCTTTTTACATATGCCATTCTCATTATTTATCAAAGTCACAGCGAATAATTTTGCGCAAGTAAGCTTATTTATTGTCTGTAAACATGAAGAGGCATCATTAGATTCGTATGCGTTTTGACGTTTCATTGTTTTCTATGCACCAGATGATGGATCACACTTCATACTCTTTAACCCCGAATCGCATTAATTTCCATTCCGTGCAATTGGTCTGTCTCAGAGAGGTCATTACCATAATTAACCTCTTAGCTGTATGTCAATGAGATTACAACGATGACAGGACAAAAACCTCGTTTCAAGTCGTGAAAATTTCTCCAATGAACCTTGACACTGAGTTTTCTGATGCGAAATTAAAATCGTTACTCGCTCTGTCGACTGTAACTAGTCACGTTTTACTATATTTTTAAAGGTATAGATGTTAATCATAGGCACAACCTTCGTTATAAATTTCAATTGTTCATTGACAGATAGTGATTTAAACAATAACTTCTATTAAAAATGAATATTTAAAATTATAAATGTTAAACTTGACAGTTGACTTCTTGTTTTTTTTATGATTTTTCCAGTAGGATAACGTTGATTCTTCTTACTAAGATTGATATAAGAATTGTTTGTATAGGCTTGACGTGAACTTTCTGAAATATTGTTCTGTAGATAAAAACAATTCCATTGTGTTGAATTAACGTAATAAAAAATTACAGATTATTTCTTTAAAATTAATTTATTTCAGTTAACTTATCTGATGAAGAAAGAAGGGGATTAAATAGCGTGAAAGAAATTACATTCAGGAACTTAACTGTAATATTACTATTCTCTAAGACAATCTATTTTACTAGATTATCATCAAATGTCTTGGTAATATATACTGTAAAATACATTGTTTTTTAGCTAAGTTCACCAAGACTCAACACACCAAAAGAATGTAGTGAAGATTCATAGCTATGTATTAGAAGGTTGTAAACTGCTTATTGAAAATAGCTTCATAGCATATTTCATTTGTTCTATTTATATAAAAGAGCTTATTCAAAATGTACACTCATCTGTTTCCTTATATTTTAAAATTATTTATACATTAATAAATATAATTTCAATGCCACAAACTGTAAAACATTTTAATAAGAGCAAAAAATATACTATCATTTTAGTATAATTTCTTATTAAATAATTAAAAATTCAAACCTTAAAATACATGAAAATTTATATTTTTACAATAATGCTATTAAATAATTTTCATTTTTCTTCGTTACAATTACATTACGAATATTTATATTAGTTTATCTCTTCTCTTTCAATTTTCTTCCTTTCTTTAAACTTTCCTGATATGTGTGGCTTTTATAGCGTTATTTTGAATAATAGGGACAGAATTATCTGATACAGAATCTATTGTAAGATCAGTTCTTTTAGATGGAAGTTTGATATTCTCGTTATAGATTACTCTCATGGGTATTCCATTTACTAAGAACATTTCAATAATACAATTCTCTTTTCCTACTTGATATATGCAATCTCCTATAAGCGGTAGATTGACTGTGGGAAACAAAGTAGCTATTCTGCAAAATTGTATTACTCCGTCTGTCATGTATCTAGATGATAATTGTACTTTTGGACGATTTTTCATCTTTTCGTATGTTACTTCGACTTCATTATAGAAGTCGAGTATTGGTATTTCGGTCGTTTTGTTCAATAGAACCGATAACAATAACACTGACAGAAGGGGCAATAACAATAGAACTATTGAGTACCAATGTAATTTTATCCACCGAAGTATTTCTTCACTATGTATAGCACTGTGTGTGAAATGAATGCATAATCCATTTCTGGAAAGTAAGTCGAAGTTATTAATAAAAAAAAAGTATGGAGAAAATAAAAATAAACTTTAAAAAATTTATACTGTTTACTCGTTACAATATCCAGTATGGTTGTCGCAAAACGTAGAGAAGCGATAAGGATGAGAACCGAATTCAAATAGAGAAATAGATTGGCAGCGATTTTTGGAATTTCTACAGCAGACTTCACATCCTTTTTGACATTGGCATTCCTAAAATTAGAGTATAGATATTGTAATTTTAAACTTCTTACATTATAAATAATTATTAAAGCAATTTAAAAATACATTAACAATAAAAAATACTATTTAATAAATATAATTAACGGATTTTTTTGTGGGTTTTGTAAAGGACAATGTCTAAATTTTCTCGCTACAAACAATACTGAAGGAGTTGAGAGACTCCTGTCCTAAAATTGATTATGAAATGTTCAGCAACGTGTGGCAACAGATAGAATATCGATACAATATTATATTCGTTGCGCTCAATTGAATTTTCTATACGTCCACACAACTATTTGTTGTTGTTTCAGTTGATGTGTGATCCATAAGTATACCATTCAGCTGTGCTCAAAAAACAACGTATCAAAATAGAAAAGAACGTTTACAAAATAAATATATTGTATTGTGTGTGCGAATTATCAATCTATCATTGTAAATATTTCGTTATTAATCAATCACATTTTTTAAACACAAATCTCTGTCTGTTTGGGGAAATTTCTGTGAAATTGTTTTTTTAAGTTTAAACAGCAATGGAATTTAGGTGTATTAGTAATCTAAGAACTTATCAAGATATAGATTCTTGCAGAAACTTACGATTTCTTAATAATATATTAACTGAAAATTCAGATTAAACATGTAAGAAGCAATGGGAAAGCCTTCCCTGTTTGAAGAAAATAACCAAATTTTAACTGAATCACTATACATTTGATTTGATATCTTAATAGGCCTGCCTACATTAGCGAATTTTAAAGTATCTAACATAGTACTGTATGCATAGTCTGTATTTAGATGTGTAACCATAGTATTTAATTATATTTCATTACGTATTAATCGTTACCTGTAAGTCATACTTAGTGCAAATAGATGAGTTGCATATTCCTGCTACACATGTTACAAAACCCCTACAAACAGTGCCGTCCTTTCGGATTTCTGGAGTTGGGCATTCGGCTGTCAGACCATTACACGTAGAAGTCACTAGGCATTCATTCCAGTTTTCTCCACATTTCTTTTTATTTGAAGCCGGGACGATTTTTCCATATTCTGTACAGCAAGGATAATATGTAATACAATCATTCGATTTTTTCTCACTCTTGTGACTGGCGATTTTATCAGCTGAAGCCATAAAAAAAAAACATTTGATGGTATCAAATCAATTTGAAAATCGAATCATATAAATAATTCTATATAAATAAAGATATTGCAATAGCCTTTTTGACCTGCTGGAACAGGTTACAGGATGGTGACCAAGACAGATATCTTTCGGGTTAAGTTTAATGTAATTAAAAATTCTAAAACGCAAATAAATAAATCTACTTGGAATTTAATTTTTGTTTTCTTATTGTAAGATGCCATTATATTTAGTATTATAAAATGACAAATTCCTGACCATCGAAAACGATTTTCTAAAGCACTTGTAACGTTGAATCAAGATAAGATACAAGGAGACAATGCTGTAACGCTATGATAAAGCCCCGATGCATCGCGCTGTGGCAATAAACTAGGGGTCTGTATTTTCACAGCCTTCTTTATCTTAAGGCACACTAGTGGCCTAGGGGATAAAACCACTGAACACTAGTAGTTTGCCGCGATTTGCCAGATTTTATTCATGTGTGTAACACTTTAAAAGATAAATTCCTCCTGGGAGACATTTGCCCTTGGGAGACTGCTCAAGGGCAGGTGTTTCTTATCTTATTAAATTTTTCTTGTTTATGGGGCTTCACTTTTGTAGTCTTCACCAAAATGAAAGTCCTACTGAAGAATCACAGATTAAATTTAGCAACGAGGTTAAAATATTAAGATGATTGGAATCGAGGAGTTACTCAGAATGGTTTCAGATTATTTTACATGTGGTATGAACGTTGACAAAAATGTCTGGCTGCAGATGCTTATTTTGGTGTTCTGTAAATACGTGTACTATCAACATGAAAGTACAGTTTAAAACAATTATATTATTATTTGTTTTTATTCTAATACGTGCCAAGATAAGACAATACAGTGTTCTTTTCTCAAATCTTGGTCAAGCGATGCCAGGCATAAGGAATTTTACAAGTTTTAAAAAAAGTTTACTATAAAGATTTCTCATAATGATTTTGAAAAAAAAATTAAAAATTTAATTCGTAGTTTTATAGTTTTAATAATGGCTTTAAAATCTATATCTATAAATGAGAGTGTTTGTTTGTTTGTCTGTTCGCTATACACTCTTAGACACTCCGAAAAATTGTTACGAAATTGGGCTATTACTTTAACATACTTCTAACTTAGATAACGTCGTACATCTTAATCCAAAATATTGCTTGTATTTTCATATAGCAATTAATTTTTTTTTACATTGAATTTGGTATATTTACATGTAGCTCTATCTATCAGCAAAAAATTCTAAAAAGAATAATAAACTATATATATTTCATATAAAAAAGGGTATAAGTAAAAACACAAATATTATAGTATATTCACTTAGTTACTACGACAATAACATAGCGCAAAGTAGACGCTCTATATTATTACTTTGATAAGTAGCACATAGCACTCACATGTGTGGAATCGAAACTGTTGCACTGGTAGTTATTGGTGGTTAGTTGGTCATGGGTTCGCACATCGCCCACGGGCTGGCCATGTATAGTTAGTTATACGGGTTTTCTTCAAGTTATTAACACCAAAATAGGGGCCAGTTTTTCATAAAACTTCTATCGGGAAGCATGCCCCTCGGCAGATCTCGTTGCCGTAATCAAATAAACCAAACTAATTGTAATAATTTACCTATAAACTTGCTATTTACGAACACATACGTCCACGTAGTTTATGGGCATTCTAATAATTATAATGGATTTACTACGTACATTTTTGAAATTTACGATTAATAACGCGAGTTGTAAAAATTCCTGCTAAAAGGTACTTTATAAACCCTGGCATAACAGTTAGTTATAAAATAAAATACTCCCTTGTTGTGTGTATAACATATTAGATTCATACTTCTGAACGGAATCGGAAACGAAGAAAGTTGCTTCAGATCTAGCAGTGATTCAATGTAAGTTACATTTTCAATCTTGCAAGAAAGATTTTCGAGATGTTTTTCATACTTTTGAACATCGGATTTTTTAAAAACATTTTGAAACTTCTCTTTTATAATTTCACAATATCGAGAATTTCGTTGGAGTTTTCTCTTACCGGACTGTCTTTTATACAAAAACGAAAACCAATTAGTATTTACATTAATAAATATATTCCAATAATGAATATTTTCTATAAATAATATCTTGTCATTTGAATCCACGTTCGAAGCACAAAGACAGATCGAATCTTCATTTTTAGAAAGTGATATATTTCCAGAAAGTGTGGCAAATGTATGGCGTTTTTGATATAATACAGGAATTTGTAGCTCACAATTAATTTCTAACACCAAATAAATAATCATAAGATGATTGATAATATAGAAAATATTCATAATAATTTTTATATTCTGCGGAAAAGAAACTAATTTGAATTATCTTAAGAATCTAAAAAAACAAATGAAAAATCCCATTATTATTATTATTATTATTATTAAGTAATTTTGTTATTTTTGTATAAAAATGATTTCATCAATGGAAATTAATTCTTTAATAAATCAAAACTTTCTTATATTTTTTGCATCCTTAAAGTTAAATGACAATTAGCTTGACTGTCTGCAACGATAATAATGAAAATTAATTGAATTTTTTTTAAAATAACAAATTACTTTTTTCTTTGATTTTATATTTAAGAGTTTTTTCTTTAATTGAGAAGAAAATGTGTTAATCTCAGTTAACTGGAGATATCGTTAATGACTGAAGTGAAAGAAAAATTACAATCGCCCAATTTTTCTGTAAGTAACTCATTACTTAATTGATATATTGATTTGCAATTAGTGATTTTTTTTTGTTTTTAATTTTTGACGAGAAAACTCTAATAGTAGGGAAGATTTTTATTAACTCTTTCCTTCTTATGGACTCTAAGAAGTCATTTTTTTTTTAGTAAATTCATTATGTGTTCGGTCAAGTCCAAGATCAGGCGGTGCGGGATGGGAGATCTCTGAAAAATATCTGGGGTTTTTTCGACCCGTCCGGTTAATGGTGTCATGGTATGTCTCAAGAATGTGTAAGTGAATAAGTAAAATTCAACCAGCTTAGGCTCACCTGTTATTAACAATTGCCAACTCTTCTGGACTCGTCTCGGAGGGACGTTGGTAGAAAGAAAACTGTGCTGAAGCGCTCATTTTTTGTTTGTAGAGAATTTAGCATGAGATTTAATTTGCGTGCTTCCTTATTTTACCATGGAGGTACAGTACATCGCCTAATAAATCATTTTGCAACGAAAATTTTATACAAAGCCGAAAATAGCTATTTTGTCTTTCCTGCTGTTCATTTTAGACAGCGTGCAAGTAAAAAATTGTCAGAGTATCATTGTTAACAATAAAAAAAAATGATTCGCCGGAAAGCAAGCAAGGAAGACGAACCAAACTTTACTTCATTTTTACTTCTTTTACGTTAATTTTACTACATTTACTTTAACTTAAAGAGTTCAAAAAAGGACATTCCGGAAACAAGGCATTAGATCGCTTTGACTGTGCTGTGATTAGACGAACAATCCGTTTCTACGTAGAAGAGAAGAAAGACCAATCAATTCCTAAATTATTGCCTGTTTTAAAAGAAATGATCAGTTTTCCTCGGAAGAAAGTGAGATGCCATTTAAAAGCATTTGTTTTCTTTCGAAAACATTTTTCTACACGTAAATATTCCCTTCAGTATCAGAAAAGCACTACCCCTATTTTACAAATAGATCGATTTAGTTCGCACATCGCGCTACTTCTCGTCTAAGTTGCCGGACAATCAATATTTTTTCACGGACTTAACCTTAATTTTCATAATACAAACGTCTTCTTAAAGCTTTTCTTTATTTAAAGGATTAACTCATTTGCATAAAGGATCCTTAACTCCTTTGTCCATTGCATCCTTAACTCATTTGCATAAAGTAAACAATGGGCAAATAATGACACAAAAGTAGAGTAACAACAGATACCTAATGTCATTTAAGTTTAAAATTTTTTCAGGTCACCTGTTCTAAATAATAAAAGTTATTCTTCTGGATTGCCTTACTCGTTGTTTCTCAAAAGAATTTTATCTATTTGTGTATTTTAAGAGTTAACTTGCAAACAGAGATAATCACACGAAAACAAATTTATAAGGGAAATTTTTGTAGTTTTAATGAGTTAACAGATGATAATCTATGAAAATTTAAAATATGTTTTTATATTCATACATTTTATTTGCTGTGATCTTACGTTTTTTCATTATTGAAAATGCAAAAACATCAACAAATAAATCAGAAATATTATACTTATAACCTTTAATTAGTTCAGTTTGGACTTTCAAGCGGACACACGGCTTTAATTAAAGCAGTTTCACGTCAATAAACTGTGAGATAATTAACGATATTCTTAGAGTAAAGATTTAGCCATACATTATAAAAGTTTTTAGGAATTATAACTCATATCTTATCAGTCTGCATAGTACAATAATATGAAATATGCAGCTCCTCCTTATTTAATCATTAAATTTAACTACAAAATATAATGATTATATAACGGAAACGAACCGAATGAAATTAATTTTAAAATCTGTCCATCATTAATGTAAGAATTAGCCATTTGTGTAAGCTTATAGAAAATTCAGTTATGAGATCAATGCTTCTTCTAATCTTCTATATTTATTAAGAACTTATTATTTCTCATAAAGTAAGGAATGACCTAAAGAAATATTAAAACAAACAAAAGTCTCTACACCTGGGTACACACATACAAGATTTACTTTCATTCTGTACATTAAATTACACATATTGCTATTAAATAAGAGACTGGATCCAAAACTAGTAATGGAGTCTCTTTGGCCAAATTTCTATTCAAATTAATTAGAATATAAGTATATTCTGATGTAATATTGTAATCGATGAAATTATAAATGCCTGTATCGAAATATTTTGAAGAAAATAACGTTAGTAAAATATGTTTTATCAGCAATTAGTCAACAGAAAAGAGTAATATATATACTTTTCTGTATAAACTGTAGCTTACTTAGAAGGAAAATTATAATAGTTTATGAACGAGTGATTACACATATGAAAACTTTACTTTTTGCAGTGAATACTGTTAAATTAAGTAAGGGGATAAAAGGGGTCGTGTGTCATATCTCGAGTAAGGTCGATTTTACTCGTTATTAGCTGGATTTTTTTACATTTAAATGGACCCACGTTACATTTCTGGATTCCTCGTCTCAATTAATGGAAAATAGCAAAGTTTTATCAAAATCGATTCATTAAATTTTGAGGACGAACTCGATTCTATTGATATAAGCCCATAAAATATGTGCTAACAACCGTGAAACGTCGCGCGATTCGTGCGATATCGCTTTATCGCTCGCGCTCGTGAAAACTTATATATCGAAAACGAAATCATAGACCCCATTTTTTATTACATTTTTGGACACCGCATCGCAATTAATAAAAAATGGCAAAATTTAATGTAAATCTATCGAACGGATTTTAAGAACGAACACAATTCCGTAAACCTCATAGAAGAAGCTTCGCTTCAACGAGAAAATAACACACTCTCTCTATGCAAATGACAAAATAAATATTACATTTTCGTGTGACAACAATCTTCTTGACTCTCTTCTGAGAAAATAATAAATACATTTAAGCAATTTACTTCAACAATTTATTTAAAAGAGATTCATCTTTACACAATAAATAAGGATAAGGATATATAAATTATGAAAATTACAAATCAACTCTTGTAGGAGCATTGGCAGTTTGATTTACTTTGTGTCATATAGACTACGTGACATCAATTATTCAAATAGGCCGTCTATCGAAAGTGTCTACAAACACGTCTATAATTGAGTCTCTTTCATCAAAAATTTAACAGATTCTTCAATAAAATGTTCTTTTTTTTCTCATCCTATATTCAGCAGAATGACTAAATTTCTGAGTAAATGTAAAATTTATTTAGTAATAAACTTACAAAATACATTGCTGAAACAATTCAAATTGTTCTATAGTTTTTTTTACATTACATAAGAAATGTGTTTTACATTATATTATATATATTTATATATATAACTTTAACATTTTAAAATTAAAAAAATGTTTACAATATTTAGTTACATAAATTACAATTTATTTATTTAATCGTATTTTGTGCATTACGAGCTTCCATACTAAATTCTTTTTCTAGGTATTATCTTATAACTAGAATGAATAAGTACCAACAAAATACTATTTATGAATATTCTCTTACCTATAAAAAAAAAAGTTTACATTTAATTGGGGATTGATTTAAAAATTTAAATCAATTCCCAATTAAAATAAAGATCCTTTGCCTAAATCAATTAATATTTTATTTTTATATTTTAAAGAATTTATATACACTTATTTTTTAATTAAAATTTCATTTGTAAAATATCATAAATAAATTACTTATTAAATGAGAATAAAGGAAAAATAAGAGAGTTAATAATTTAATTTAGAAGAAAATAAAATTAAAAAGTAATAATTTTTATGCTTTTATTAAAATATTTTCTTTGAATAATTTTAATTCTTCTTTTCTTATAGTTAATTATTACTTTAACTGAATTTAATCAACAATTTATTTATTAAAATTCAACAAAATAAATCTTACAAATATAGAAAATGTAAGAGAAATCATGATTTAAAAAAAATAATAATAATTAAATTAAATAGTTATTTAAGTAACAAAATATTCAAAATATACAAATATATTCTGCTTCATATATTCCTTTAGTAAAGATGTTAAAGAGAACTTTTAAGGTTTTTATTATTTTTTCTTTTGATATTTAAAAAATAATTTATATTTGTGCAAAAAGCACTTTATGATTTTGATTTTGATAAGTGTTTTTTTCTCTTAACAAAATATGAAACTTCTGCCATTTTAATAAAATAATAAAAGAAAAAGTCGAATTGCTAGATGCTATGATACAACACACACCAAATAACAATTCATTTTAAATCATACAAATTAAAAATAAAATTTCTAAGTATATTGAATAGTTTATTTAATATTTAATATTAATTTAATAAAATATTTAATATAAATTAATTTTNTCATTTTCCTTTTCCCGTAAATTAATTTTTTAATTTACAAAACAAGACTTGATAAGGGTGATTGATGCTTGTGTTCTTATTCCTGTTCAGAATTAACTGTTAGATCTATAATAGAATCTGAATCTAACTCTAATAATTCTGAACAACGGGAATAAGATTATTCTCTTTTTTTTTTAGTACGATTATAATTAAATTTACCAGCTAAATATTCTAATTTTCATTAGAATTAAACAATATCAGCAATTATAATTAATTTAACTGCTTGTGTGAACTGCTTCTAATCAATTGACATCCGAAATTGTTCTCAATATTTAACATAGACAACAATTTTAGATAATGCCTAAAGTATTCTTAGAACAAGTTATTTTTAATGTCAATTAACATAATTAGCAATCAATTTTTTTTCCACTTTTAAAATAGGATCTTACGCTCTTTCACAGTTACGAATTGATTCTAATCTTAATATAATACTATTTGTACCCGAATTCACGATGATTAACGCCTAAAAGAATCTTCTAAAATAGTTTAATTATCTTTTAAAATTGTTTCCTGGAATGTGACATTTAACTTATTTACTACCTTTAGTTCAGTAATTTAATAGGCAAGTAGTAACGTAATTAAAGTCACCATTTAATCCATTAAACTGTAACTGTAATGACTGTAATGTAATTTTAATGTCTAGAAATACACACTTTTTGATTTTTTTCTTGTATATCAATTTCTATTTTTATGTTATAAGAATGAAAATAAATAAAATTTTAATTATTTAAGTAAAAACACAACGTCGTTTCTGTTATTACGCGTGATTTTTCAATATGATCAATATATTTTGTTCATTTTTGCTTTTCACATTACTGTATAGGCCTATATAATTTAATCTTGTGTGTATATATATATATAAAGTTTCTTATTAAAATGCCCTAAAAATTCCACGTTAAAGGAAGGATAGGCATTTCAATATTAACGAGTCCGGTTAAGACGAATTTCGTTAATACAAACTACCAATTTTTAAGTCTCTTCCACTTCGTATTAACGTAGTTTGACTGTATTTTCGTTTTGATATATTTATTAAAAAATCACATACTAAATTAAAACGTAAAACAGTAATTAATATAGAAGTGATAAAGTAGATTCATATAGGCATAATTGAATCTACTTTATCAATTGAATTTTCTATAGAAGTAGAACTGTAAAATATTAAAGTTAAAGGTCAGATAAAGTAGATTATACTCAAATCGATTTAAAATAAAAATTAATATATTCAATCATATACTTATATA
>NW_019384594.1:369904-375184 GCF_000671375.1 Centruroides sculpturatus | reverse complement strand
GCACACGTATTTGTAAAATCTAAGTGACTCGTACAACATGGAATTCATATAAAACGGAATTATCAACAGTGTTATAGGGTTGTCTACTATATTAGTTATAAAACTTTATAGTATTATATATAGTAAAACCTGTGTAAACAGAATATTTGGCAGATTTTACTGTATATAAAATAAAGCTTTAGATTTATTTTATATAAGTCGACCCCCCTATAACACTATTGATTATTCTGTTTTATATGAATTCCATGTTGTACGAGTCACTTAGATTTTACAAATACATGAGCCATTCACAGCCCGGCACACGTATGTATAGAATCTAAGTGACTCATACAACATGGAATTCATATAAAACGGAATAATCAACAGTGTTATAGGGGAGGTCGACTGTATTATTAAATACTATTTCGTTTAATTTGAGAATTTATGAGTATAATAATTAATTAAAACTAATTCTGTTTCAGTTAAATTATTTAAAATAATTCATTAAAAAATGTTTGAATATTTAAAGCCATTTAATTGAAGAAAAATATATTTAAGTTTTTTTTTAATTAAATAAATAAAGTATGAAAATAATGACTTTTTTCTCTTATTTTATTTTTAATTTAAAAAAGCAATTTACTTGAAATTTGTTTTAAAATATTTTTACATATTTAGAGCAGAATTTAAACTTTATTAATGTAAAAGTTAAAATTGATTTTTCCACAAATGTAATAGAACAAACAAAATCAAATAAAATGGAATTAAATCTAGAAATAGAAAAGAAAGAAGATAAAACAGTTTATTATTTTAAAAAGTAAAGTAAATTGAATTCAGTAATGAATTCAAGTTTCAAACAATTCATTTGTTCAACTTCTGAATTTGAATTAATGAATAAAAACCATCGACTTTCAAATAATTACAATGAATATTCATTTATAATATATTACTAGTAAATGCAATTACAATATATTTGAAACAAAATATATCTGACGTTTTTTAAGTGTAAATTTATTTTTATATTTTCTTCTATTTTTTTCAATAACATAAGTACAATAATGACTAGGAATATTTCATCTGTGCGTATTTATACATTAAATTCCTCAATTTTAAAATAATAATCATTATTTTTTTTGTGGTGTAAGTAATAAATAATTTTAAACTATCATTAAAACTAAATACTGTATTTTTATTTATATATTTTTGATTGAATAGTCTAGCGCATGGCTTCTATAAATTCTGTTTAAATTGTTATATTGTCAAGTTTTATAAACTGTAAAAAATACCTTGCTGACATTTTATTTGAATTGATACCGTGAGTTGCAAATTTATGGATAAATAAATAAATATCTAAAATAAAATTACTAGTGCTGAAAATGTTTACATTAAAAATTTATTCGAGAAAGTAGAGAATATCGAAGTGATTCTTAAAACATTTACAGTATTTCAATATCATTTAGAACCAAAATGGCGTTATTTACTGTTAAATAAATACCTATGACGATAGTTAGTTTCTTCAAAGGATTAACTAGAACTAGCACACGAAGAATTATTTTCAATTGTTGTTAGCAAGAGATTCATCTTTTATTACATTAACAATTAAGCGAGAAAAATTTAAATTCCGGTATCTGAAATTATTATTATTATTATAAAACACTAACTTTGTTAGAATATTATATATAGCTTAAGTACTGTCAAGTTTCGTTTGAAAGGCTGAACGCAACAGTAGTCTAACCCTGCCTTTTTAAAGGTTGAAATATTATACTGTAAAGGTGGTATAAGTCCAACTAAACAGAATGCTGTTCCAACGGATCATCTTAAAGAGATTCAACCTCTTTGGTCACTGTAGAATGAGTGATAAGAGAGCAATTAAAAGTAACGTTTGGAATCATGGAGGGGAGAAATAAAGAAGCAGGCCTCATGAGGAATGGTGCAAGAATAGTATTCAGTAGCTGGTTCATTGTGCCCTAAACAGCAAGGGATGGAAAAGGATGGTGAAAATAACATCAGACTCCAACGTCCACAAGTCCCATGGACAGTGATGATGATGATGAAAGGTAGTGTACGATAGTTTTTCATATTTTGTTGTTATGTTTTATTTGTTTTCGGTAATCTTTGATACTATTTACAGGCAATATATTTAATAAATGAAAGTACAGCACTATTGACTCAATTTCGACATTGAGGGTTCGACCAATGTTGCGTTTAGCCATTATTTATGTATAGACTAATAAAGCCTCTTCAGTAAGATATACTCACCTCTCTTAAACATGCAAACAGATGAATATCTAAATATCATCCTGTTAAAATTAATGAACCTCTTCGATTATACGAAAATAACTGGAGTCATTATACTACCTTTCACACGAAGGAGTTGTATACATATGCATGAATTAAATACATATTTTCAAATTAAAATAAACAGATATTAATATATAATATAACCGACAAATTTTAAAAATTTAATCTTATATTTACGAATTTTATTTATTTGTATTATCAATATTAGATAGATTATTCTTCTACAGTTATTTTATTTTGTCGATTTAGTTTGGGCTATATTATTCTGTTTTATTTATTTTCATTAACATAAAGAAAACATATCAAATTATGAAATTAAAATTTGAAAATAATCGAATAGATAAAAGTCATCAGTCAGATACAAGATCTTCAATATCAACACAAGACTTTTTTGGTATTATAATCGATTAGAAATACAACAGAATAAAACTATTCATAGAATAATATCTGACGAAATTATTTGTGTATGAGATAGCTTTATATATTAACCTCATATAATGAATATATCCAAGTTTATTTAAGTATCAATTAAATATATATTGTACGATTCATCTGATATAACTTATCGTTTTCACGTTTATTATACTTACAATAGTCTTGTTAAAGTGAATTTCATTCTTAGATATTAATTTTTCTTTACTGGAATTTAATAGAATTTGTCTTAATTATTACAGAAAACGAAATAAGAAGAAATCCGCTCTTAAAATTTCCAAATTTCATCGAAACAACTTTGAATATTTTGAAAAAATTCAATAATTATTCATTAAAAAATAACAAAGTTTTCATTTTATACAAGGGCAATGATAATTGGCTCTAAACATTAGAGTAATTGGAAACTTATTAAATAATGAAACACTAAATAACCTATTTTCTAAATAAAGAGATTTGTTGAAATTTTAAAATGTTTAAATATTCTCACAGACTTTACAAATATAACTACTTAATCTTCAAACTTCCTAATTCAGAAATGATTATAAAATCTAATTTTAAGTTCTAAAATTTAATCTAAGAATAAGAAAAATAAATCAATATAGTTTGAAGTAGATGAATAATAAGATTGCCTTAGATACTAATCTTTATTGACACCATTCTGTTGTCTAACGTCTGTTTGAATATTTATTGTAATAGTATTTATTAACGAATAGTTAAGGTTATTCGTTTCTTAAATAATGTTGATTTGAATTGAGTTGTGAATATGCAAAAAACAAAAAATGGTTTTAAACTAAATTATTTAAGAACTGTTTTTAAGTTTGTAAAAAGATTTAGATCATAAACTAACGCAACAAGTAGATATTCTTTTCTGTACAGTCGTCCCCTATAACACTGTTGATTTTTCCGTTTTATATGAATTCCATGTTGTACGAGTCACTTAGATTTTACAAATACGTGTGCTAGGCTGTGAACGGCTCACGTATTTGTAAAATCTAAGTGACTCGTACAACATGGGATTCATATAAAACGGAAAAATCAACAGTGTTATAGGGGAGTCGGTATTTTATGATCGTTAAGGCAATTCGGATCTTTTTCAAACTGGAAATTATAAATTATTGAAACATAATGAACCTAAATTGAATATATTCGAAATAAGTATAATGTAAAATTCCTTTGGAAGCATCCATTAATTACGCTTACAGTTTAAGGAGAAGAAAGAAGTAATGGAAAGTACATCATTGTACACAATAGGGAGAGAAGATCAAAAAAATGGCATAAAAATTGTACTGTAATTAATGCACGGTCCTTTAATTACAAGATTATTAATTATGCTGTAATAACAAAGAAAGTTGAAGATATATCAATATAAATTTAACATTTCTTATTAAAAAGTATTGATTATCAACATATATTGGATAAAGAATAGTCATCGTTAATAGGTGTAATTACCTTAAATGAATACAATTAATATCCATTGGCTATTAATTGTAGAAAAATATCAGTAAATATATCACTGAGCAAGCAATTAAATATAAAAATGAACTATTTTCAAAGAAAATAATATGTAAAAACTTTCTTGAGATCTTAAAGACTCGCTATTTCTTCAGATTTTAAATACAGTCGGGCCCCTATAACACTGTTGATAATTCCGTTTTATATGAATTCCATGTTGTACGAATCACTTAGGTTTTACAAATACGTGTGCCTGTCTGTGAACGGCTCACGTATTTGTAAAACCTAAGTGACTCGTACAACATGGAATTCATATAAAACGGAATTATCAACAGTGTTATAGGGGAGTCGACTGTAATAGAAGTTTTCATTCTTTTCAAGAAACTTCCATCACATTCAATGAATATTATTGGATTTATTAAAATTTTTTTATAGAATAAAACCTCTCAAATTGCATACCTTTATATTCTAAACACCCCCACTAAATTGTGTCATTTTAATTGGAACAGGCCAACATCTACAGTATAACGAGAAACAATAAATTTTAATGCTTTAAATGTCATTTATGCTTTCGTGTGGCAATAAAAGATGATAGAATCTTTTAAGAAGATCATATATTTTTCATTAATACGTAATTAAAGCAACTTCTGTAAGTAATTTTATATATTTTTATAGTTTTCCTCCTGTCGTATTTGAAACATCTTTCTAAATTGGACATATTTTCTGGAAACACTAGTTTCCAATCTAAGAAATTTTACTGTATTAAATTGCAGTAAAATCATCCCCTCTTTCGGGTAAATCAAGCTTTAAAAATCCATAATAATCTGTTATTTTTCATAACTGATTGTAATGGTTCCTTCATTTATTTATTTCATTTTTAGTAAGTTTCTCATTTATTTACAACTAGCTGTTACCCGCGACTTCGTCAGCGGAGGTTTTGCAAGCAAACCCCATTTACATCCAATATTTCAATAACCATAGTAATTGTTATATAACACCTACCGCTGAAGAGAATTGCCGAAAATCAAACGAACTATTTTCAATTTGATCAATTTTCTGAAACGTTTACAATCGTTCTATAATCGAACCAATACGCAATAACAAATTCGAATTTAAAAC